>NC_081344.1:54287757-54319253 GCF_029784015.1 Lycium ferocissimum
TGAACTCGAACTAGGTGAAAATATACCCTTTTCTGATCATCTTCTCCGCCTAAAGGTAGAAAATAAACCTACCTCTAGGCGAAGCAGCATTGCCCTTTCATTCTAGGACTGGCTCGCCTGGAAACTGAAATCGAACTATCTTTGCTCTACAATCAACATTAGCATAACAAGAAGCCAACCAGTCCATGTCCATAATAACATCAAAATTAATCATATCTAACTCAATTAGATCTGCTACGGTATGACGGTCACAAACTATAACAACACAGTCTCGGTATACTCTCCTAGCTATAGCCGAATCACCAACTGGCGTAGACACCTTAAAAGGTTTAATCAGCTCAGGCTCTATCCCAAACTTGTCGGTAACAAAGGGCGTAACATATGATAAAGTGGAACCTGGATTAATCAGTGCATAAACATCATGTTATATCCCGTATTTTGTACATTGGGATAGTTTAAGCTAATCGCGATAAGTTAAGGACAAGACTATTTTGGAATACGAGGTAGAGACTTTTAACCCCCGATGTCGTCTTAATTCACAAGTTACTTATGAATTTTATTGGTATGGAAATATCAAGGGAGATTAAAGATTAAGAAGCTAAATTATTTCATGAAAAGGGTCATAAGTGGCCGTATGAGGTGTGGGCTCCCACCCGTGGCTTGGCCAAATTTGATTGACTCAAGACATGAGTGGGGCATGTGTCCACCTTTTAGGGGCTATATATATATAGATAAGTGATGACAAAGCAAGACATATTCATCATTTTCACAACTTGAGAAACTTGTAGAAGAAGGGAGAAGCATTCGGCCATGGCTAGCCGAATATGGTGCCATGAATATTGAAAAAAAAAAATAATTTTCTTCTAGTATTCCAACCAATTGGAAGGTCCCTAGTAACGTGAAAGAGTTGTTAGAGCAATCAAAATATCCATTTTTGCAACTTACAAACCCTAGCCAAGTTGAGAGTTAAGTGGAAAAGGTAAGGTCTAATCTCCTATTGCATGTGTTATGCATGGTTTGTGCATGTTGTAGTGTGTAGAAATGAATGAAATTTATGGAACCATGTATGTTGATGTGAGGCCGTGTAGGGGGCTGCTTTGTGTAGAAAGAATGAACTAAATTAACTTAGTATTTTTGGTTGTTGTTGTTATGGATTCTATGATGTAAATGAAGATTTAACGGTTCAAGTTGGAGTTGTAATTATTTGTGGGCTGTTGTAGAAGCTAATATGATGTTAATATCATTTCTTGCATTTGTGTGAATAATGTTGTTAACGTGTGGTTGTTGGCATAGTTCACGAATTTGGAAGAAAAGAATGTGTTGTGTTGCCCTTGTTGAGTTTGGGAGATTTCAGGTGGTGTTGTATGTTGGTTGGGCTGTTTTGAATATTGTGCGGGTTGTCCGAAGTGTTCTCGAGTCTTGTTTGAGTGGTCTCGGGTTAGTACTTGAACGTGTGATCATTGGTGTTGGCTTGATTGTATGTGGTTGACTTGAATGTAATTGGAATGCCGCCGAATTTTGTAGAAAGGAGTTACTAACGTTAGAATGCGTTTTGAATTAATTGTTGATGTTGTTAATATGGTTGTTGGTATTGCTGTTGATGATTTGGCCGAGTGGAATTCTCGGGGTTTGTTGAATTTATAAAGGAAATACTGCCCGAATTTCTCTAAATGAAGTGCTAGCTTAGGATTGGATTCTTAAGTACCTATAGCTAATGTTTGGTACCTAATGATGTTGTTGTAGATCTTGGGAAGCCCGAGACTTAAGTTCGGATTAGCTTAGGAAGCGGACAAGGTATGTAAAGCCCATTCCTTCTTTCTTTTGGCATGTCTTAGATGTAAGTAAGATACGATACGAGCCTCGGGGTAACTCTATTCATAAGTTCCGAGCATGTTTACGATTCTTATTCACTTCTTGATATTAGCCTTCTTAATATGGTCGAGCCATTGCCCTTGAGTCTTTTGTATGATTGGATAGTAAGTGATGTATAAAGAGATACGTCCGTAGAGGATTCTATAATGAATAATGTCCATAACTTTCATAGGCGGGCTCGGATTGCTTTGATACGTTCGTAGAGGGTTCTATAGCGAATAATGTCCGTAACTTTCGTGGGCGGGCTCGGATTGGTTTGATACATGTCTACTATCCCTGAGACTCTCCTTAACGTAGTCCTAATGGCATTTAGAATGGATTTAACATGACTATCGTTTTAATACTCGAGCGTTGATTACTTACTTACCTATCGAGTCTCAAAAGATGATTTTATATGCATATGGCTATTCACTATTCTGTTTGTGCATTCTGTTTTCGCATCTTTCTCCGAGTCCCGCACTAGCGGGCCGGGTACAGTATATATATATATATGTATATCATGGTGTTATGATGTGTTATGGTGTTATGCTGTGTTATGGAGTTATGCTGTGCTATGGAGTTATCTTTGTGTTACGAGTTATCTTTGTGATACGGAGTTATCTTGTGTTGCTGCAGTTATCTTGATACGGAGTTATCTTTGTTACGAGTTATCTTGTGTTCGGAGTATGCTGTGTTATGGCGCCAAAGACGGGGTGGCGCCGAGTCCTATAATGGACCGGATATATGTATATGATATTGACATGCATGATTTGTATATCAAAGGCAAGCATTTTGGTACTCTGGTTATTGTGCTCACTTTCTGTACTTCTTACTTTGGATATAATCCCGTTATCTGTATTTCATGCTTTATATACTCAGTACATATTCCGTACTGACCCCCTTTCTTCGGGGGCTGCGTTTCATGCCCGTAGGTACAGACGCTCGCTTTGGTGATCCGCCAGCTTAGGACATCTATTCTGCTATCTTGGAGCACTCCCTTGTTCCGGAGCCTATACTTTGGTACAGGCACTTTCGTGGTGTATGTGTACGTCTATTCAGGGGTACGGTGGGGCCCTGTCCCGTCACATGATACTGTTGTTACTCTTAGAGGTCTGTAGACATATGTGTGGGTTGTGAATAGTTACTGTTCAGTTGTGGCCGTGTGATTTATGTTTTGGGCGAACCCATTCGCCGTGGCAGCCTTATCAGCTTGCGTATGTATATATGTTTGGGATACTGTATGTTATGATAGCCTTGCCGGCTTATGTGCGTTATTATCTGCTGAAAGTTATTACCGCGCTACGTATATATATATATGCGATGGTTTTGGGGCGACGCCTTGCCTTTCTGAATGTATAACTTCTTGTTATGCTAGTTGTGGACTGATTATAGTTAGCAGGTGTGTACGAGTGTCCAGCTCGGGCACTAGTCACGGCCTACGAGGTTGGGTCGTGACAAAAGTAGTATCAGAGCAGTTCATCCTCAATTGGTATCAGAGCAATTGATACAAGAACGGATACGCGGAAGCAATAAAATAACAAGGAAAGTAAAGGATAGATAGACTGACCTAAGAAAATGGAATTAAAAGCAACCTAAAGAAAGGTATATTAAACCTAAAGACCTCAATTAATTAATCATTAACAAGCACCAAACTCTTAGGAAGACCTCAAGGGAATTAGATTCCCTTACAACCAGCCTCTCAGCAAATCTCAAATCAACAAGAGCTTAAATCCATAAAACTCTCAATTGTTTCTCTCTCTAAAGACAACACAAACATACTAACATTTTCATCAATTCATCAAAAGCTCCCTAATGAAATAAAAGACTAACTATTTATACTAAAGAAATAAAGAAGACACTACTTTATTACATAAATGCCATTAATGAGGCAAGGGCCTTGTTTGGCTAGCCTTGTGGGGATGAAAGTCTTGGAATTAGAAAAGTGGCCTCTTTTGCAAATATAGCCTTCCTTTACTCGTTTGACCACTTTAATGCTCTTCCATCACCAATTCGTCCTCCCATGCTATCATCCACACTTTGACTCCTCGGGACGGTCCTCGAAATATCCTTGAGGCAATTCGACTTGCATCATTCTCCCCTTCTTGAAAGGGATTCGTCCTCGAATCTAAACCTTGCAAAACCATAAAGGAGGCAAAGTAAAACCAAGTCCTCAAAGGATGAGGGTTAGTGTTAGGGTGGATCACCCTACCACCATGCCAAGTAAGCACAAATTTGTGATATAGCCAAGTATCAACCATTTTCAAGCAAAATAAGCTCTCAAGTAGAGCACTATTAACTTGGCTATCCCAAAGATCAAGAAATGAGAATATTCTAAAAGAACCAATGATTTCAAGAAACCAAGTTGGCACAACACACAAATGATCCTCAATTGCAAAATGATACCATTCACGCAAAGTTAGGATTTCACCAGGGTCAAAAGGAAAAGATACCAATATATCACGGACAAGGCAACAACTAAGTACCCCAATAGGACCCCGCCCAACATTAAATGCACTCCCAACAATAACATGAATGTCATCATATGCAAATAGATAGTAAAGAAAGGTGTTACGCAAAACAACTTCATCTATGGCGTCCTCAAATGCAGCCTCACTATTAGGTTCAAGAGTAAGATCTAGTAAGCTACTAAGATTCGGAACACTGAAAGAAGAATTAGTAATTTGCAAACAAGTACCACTTTCCTTTTTCAGACACACCTTCCCCATAAATGTATCATCATTCCCCAAGGGAAGATCTCCATCATAGGGAAGAGCATCATCATTCCATAGTGGATTTTCAAACACCATATAGTCCCCAAAAGTGGCTACACCTTCAACATTACAAAACATTCCACTAGGCACTTCACTTTCAATAGTCATGGCATCCTCAAATAAGACATTATCCTTTACAAGAGAGTAATCCATGAACATTGAGGAGGCAAAGCATGTCATCTCACTCCCAAAAGAACCAATGTCATCTTTTAAAGCATTTTCACTTTCTTGACTATCCTCATAACACACGACACCTTCAACATCTTGAGTCTCATTTAATGTCAACAAAATAAGTTCATGAGGCTCATCTCCATAGGTATCAAACAATAGTAGTGTGTCATATTCACATTTTCTATCACTATCAACTCAGCTAACTTCATCACTAAATTGAGATTCATAGAACACATCACAATAATTCTCAATTAGTGGTCCATCAATACAAGCAAGTTGACCAATACTGATGCAAGCCGAGTTGCCTCAAGGACACTTCAAGGACCGTCCCGTGGAGCCAAAGTTTGGAAGATAGAATGGAGAGGACGGATGGGAGATGGAAGAGCATTAAAGTGGCCAAACGAGCAAGGAAGGCTATGTTTGCAAGAGGCCACATTCGCAAGTTCAAGATTTTCATCTCCATAAGACTAGCCAAACAAGGCCCTTGCCTCATTAATGGCATTTATGTAATAATAGGGTCTTTTATTATTTAGTTAGTATAAATAGCTAGTCTTTTATTTCAACAGGGAGCTTTTGATGAATTGATAAAAATGTTAGTATGTTTGTGTTGTCTCTAGAGAGAGAAACAATTGAGAGTCTTATGGATTTAAGCTCTTGTTGATTTGAGATTTGTTGAGAGGTTGGTTGCAAGGGAATCTAATTCCCTTGAGGCCTTCCTAAGAGTTTGGTGCTTGTTAATGTTAATTAATTGAGGTGTTTACGTTTAATATACCTTTAGGTTGCTTTTAATTCCATTTTCTTGTGTCAATCTATCTATCCTTTACTTTTCTTATTATTTTACTGCTTCCGCGTATCCGTTCTTGTATCAATTGGTATCAGAGCCTAGATTAGGTTTATTTCAACAAATCGAGCTTGGGATTTGATTCAACAAAAAAAATCTGCAAATTTCTTGTTGATTTTGTTTAATCTAGTGTTAGATTAGAGTTTCTTAATGTTTCTAGAGTCTAAATCTTCAATTTCAAGTCAATTTGGACTTGGGGTTTGCGTTCCACCATTGTTGAGCTTCAAAGCTTCAAGAACAAGGTTGGTGGGTTTGAAGAAGTAGAAGAATTAAGGGTCCAAGTTGATTTGGGTTTGTTCTCTAGTTGATAAGACTCTAAATCCGAAATTTGGAGTTATTTGGCCAAGGATTAAAGGGTTCACCAGTTTTGAATTTTGGAGCTTGAAAAACTTGAAGAACAAGTTGATGGGTCTTGTTGTTAGGTGAAAATTGAAGGTTAAGGGTTATTGGGTTTTGTTCTCTACAACAAGAAGACCTTAGATCTAGAATTTGGACTGATTAGGAGGTGAATTAAGGGTGGTTGGATTTTTGAATGTTCTTGAAGACATTCATAGCTTCATAGGAAGAAGATGACCAAAAAGCTTGTTTGATCCAACAAATTTTAGGTCAAGTGTAGAAAAGTATTTGTTGGGCCAAAAGAAAAAAAAAAGGAAAATACTAGGTTGTGTGGGCCCAAGCCACCTCACTAAAATCTGAAAAATCCAACCCATAAATTTCAAGGATTGGAAACAAAAAAAATTACACAGCACAGGCGTGTGTTGCACGTGCGACGCACGGCCATCGCACGGGTCCAAAAAAAAAATTTCAAAAATTTTGATTCTCTGCATAACGTGTGTTTCACAGATTTAGAGAGGGGTATTTCGTACGATCTTTATGCAACGCATGACCATCGCACGACTCTGAAAATCCCAAAATTTTTTCTAAGTGTTAGATTCAAAAAGGTTTGTTTTGTGCGATGCACAGTCACCACACGACCATCAGGCAGTTTTTCTAAGGTTCCAAAAATGGTTTGATTCCTTCCTAACTTCATTTCTTTGATTCTTCTAACTAATTAACAACTAGTAATTAATCCTTACTTGGTTGTTAACTAGTTCTTGAGTCCTTTCTTTCAAGCCAATTCTTTTCATTCTTTTCTCATTTTACAACTTCATTGTTGATTCTTGATTCAAAGTCCGTTTGATTTAATTGAGTCATCCGTTCTTCTTGAGTCTACAAGAATCCATTCCGATCTCGAGTCATAATTGTGCACTTGTCAAGCAACCGAATCCAGTCGAGAATCAACATCGGTCAATCCATTTGAGTGGTAAAAGGCAAGAGTGCGTGAGTTCATTTGAGTGGTGCTAGCCGAGCACAAACGAGTGTAAACACGAGTGTGGTGAGGTTTTTGTACTACTAACGTGTTTGCAAAGTGTTCTTTGCCAGTACTTCTCTATGGATTCCTATTCATGTGGTAGCGATTATGATTGTTATGATGATAATAGTTGTAGTTACGAAGGGGAGGACTATGGGAGCTATCAAGGGTGTGACGATGGGGGATATGAGGGCTATATGGGAAATCATGATCAAGAACATTTTGGGGGCGAGATTTCTTATTTTGAGGGCGAATATGAAAAGGGTGGTACTCATGTAACTCATCAGGAAGATGGGGATGAAGAAGAACCTTGTTATGCTTTGTATGATGAAGATAATGAAGGTGAAGGTTCTTGTGCTATACATCATGAGGATGAAGATGACTCGAGGTATGACTCTCCTTCACACGTGTCTTATGGGGAAAATCCTTATACAAATAGGACTTGTGGAGGGTATGTCTATGGAGGTAGTGGAAGTGCTAATGTTGATTATGGAAGGACTTCTAGTGGGCATGCATATGCTTCTTCTTGTAGTACTTCCTATCCGAAGCAAAGTGGCATGAGTGGGAATGTGAGTACGAGTTGGGGTCATCCTATACAAAAGAAGGTGGTCCCAAAGAGGCGATTCATGGAGACCAAGGTGAACATTGGTAGTAGTGAGGGATTTCTTATGCTTGATGAGGATTGTTACACAAATTTCATCACCCCTCGTGTGGTTGGAGAGTTAAGGTTACCTTGTGTGATCCGGTGAAATCCTTATTATGATGAAGGAGGATATTGGGCATATAGGAGGGTGATGGTATCCATTTCACTTGGCGAGTACCAAGAGGAGGTTTGGTGCAATGTGCTTCCAATGGATAATTGTCACGTCTGTTTAGGAGTCCCTTGGTTCCAAAAGCATGGAATCCCATATGAACAAGATTGGCATCGATATGTAGTGGACAAGAAAGGAAAATTTCTCTTTCCATGCATACTTCCTAGGAGGAGTCCAAGTGCAAAAGTGCGAGATACCCATGTGAAGTGGACTACCTTGTCTAGGGAAGCTAGTGGAGAAGAATATGAGAAATGGGAGTTCATAATAGATGAAATCTTCGCTAGCTAACAACTATTCACAAGAAATAAAGATGGACTTAGCCGTTTAAACTTTTGACTCAAGGCTTGTCGAATATTGGGAGTACGTGAAGTATTGTGGGAGACAAGTGAGGAGTCCAATCAAGACTTGGGAGGACATGAAAAGGATATTGAGAGGACATTATCCCAAGCCACATGTGAGAAGAAATGAATCTTTGAGGGGTACCTCTTTTGAGAGAACCCCATGCTTGAAGGCAAGGACGGCGGCCACAACCCTTCCTTCCATTGGTCAAAGGAGCTTACATGAACACCAAGGTAAGATCACTTATCCTTATAATCCTACATATTTGTGTGATTTTAATGTGAAGTCGAGTATGAAAGTTAGTTTACCTTGCGTTAATCCTATTGCTTCTTTGCCATGTATTGGTAATGTCAATGTTGAAAGTGTCCCCACACTAGTTGATCCTATTGATGACCGAATTGATCCTTCTTGTAAGGTCGATTTGTGTCCACCTAGTGTTGACACTTGTGCTTTGAATGATAGTGCATTATCGAATAAAGGTGCTCAAACACTAGTTGATCCTTCAGATGACCAAATTGATTATTCTTGCAAGATTGATTTGTGTCCACCTAGTGTTGACGCTTGTGAATTAAATAGTAGTACAATGTCATGTGGTCATCATGTTAGTAATTCTTGCGAGTTTGACATACTACCAACTAGTGTTGAAACTTGTGTTGATGAACTTGCTTGTAATAATAATTCACTACTTGAGGATCCTTGTGATGTGTTTAATGTACCTCTAGTTAGTGATGATGTTGATATAGTTGGTCAATTGAAAGAATGTGGCATCTCACCCTTGTTTGTTTCATATCAAAATGAGTCTCTTGATCGTACTTTAGTGTCATGTGATAAGACTCCAATTTGTGGTGGTGATGTGTGTCATGTAGATAGTCATGTGAGCGAAAATGCATTGAAAGATGACATTGGTTCTTTTGAGAGTGACATGACATGCTTTGACTCCTCATTGTTCATGGATTACTCTCTTGTAAAGGATAATGTTTTATTTGAGGATGACATGACTATTGAGAGTGAAATACCTAGTGGGATGTTTTGTAATGTTGAAAGTGTGGCCACTTTTGGTGACCACATGATATTTGAAAATCCAATATGGGATGATAATACTCTTCCCTATGATGGAGATCCTCCGTTGAGGAATTGTGATCCACTTATGGGGAGGGGAAGTGTTCAAAAGGAAGGTGAAACTTGTCTGCAAATTGCTAATTCTTACTTAGGTGTTCCGAATAGTAGTAGTATGATTGACCATGCTCTTCAGTTTAATAGTAAAAATACATTTGAGGACACCCTAGATGAAGATGTTTTGCGTGACACCTTTCTTTACTATCTTTTTGCATATGATGACATTCATGTAATTGTTGGGAGTTCATTTGATGTTGGGCGGGGTCCTCTTGGGGTACTTAGTTGTTCCCTTGAGCATAATATGTGGGTATCTTTCCCTTTTGACCCCGGGGAAACCTTGACTTTGTGTGAATGGTATCATGTTGCCGTTGAGAATTGTTTGTGTGTTGTGCCAACTTGGTTTCTTGAAACCATTAGTCCCTTTAGCATATCCTCATTTCTTGATCTGTGGGATAGCCAAGCCCATAGTGCTCCACTTGAGATCATATTTTGCTTGAACATGGTTGATACTTGGCTATATCACAAATTTGTGCTTACTTGGCATGGTGGTAGGTTGGTGCCCCCTAACACTAACCCTCATCCTTTGAGGACTTGGTTTTTATTTGTCTTCTTTATGGTTTTGCAAGGTATAAATTCGAGGACGAATCCTTTTCAAGAAGGGGAGAATGATACAAGCCAAGTTGCCTCAAGGACACTTCAAGGACCGTCCCGTAGAGCCAAAGTTTGGATGATAGCATGGAGAGGACGGATGGGAGATGGAAGAGCATTAAAGTGGCCAAACGAGCAAGGAAGGCTATGTTTGCAAGAGGCCACATTCGCAAATTAAAGATTTTCATCTCCACAAGACTAGCCAAACAAGGGCCTTGCCTCATTAATGGCATTTATGTAATAATAGGGTCTTCTATTATTTAGTTAGTATAAATAGCTAGTCATTTATTTCATTAGGGAGCTTTTGACGAATTGATAGAAATGTTAGTATGTTTGTGTTGTGTCTGGAGAAAGAAACAATTGAGAGTCTTATGGATTTAAGCTCTTGTTGATTTGAGATTTGTTGAGAGGTTGGTTGCAAGGGAATCTAATTCCCTTGAGGTCTTCCTAAGGGTTTGGTGCTTTGTTAATGTTAATTAATTGAGGTCTTTAGGTTTAATATACCTTTAGGTTGCTTTTAATTCCATTTTCTTGTGTCAATCTATCTATCCTTTACTTTTCTTATAATTTTATTGCTTCCGCGTATCCGTTCTTGTATTAAATACAATCGTCCACACTAGTTGGACACAAATCGACCTTACTAGAAGAGTCAATTCGGTCGTCGCTAAGATCAACTAGTGGGTACACTAACAAATCAGGTGACAACGTATCAACATGCAATTCAAGAGGATCAACACTAGGTGGACACAAATTGAACTCACAAGAAGAGTCAAAATGGTCATCAATAGGATCAACTAGCATTGGGTCACCCATATCAACTACAATGTCACTTGACACCAAAGCGTTAAGCCCATCACATGGTAAAGATTCGTTAAGTTCACATAAAGATAAGCTATGACTCAAACCCGATTTAACAACATGCTCATTAACATTTATTGGAGAGTTGAGGTTAGCCATTTTACCTTGCGGCGCGCACACATCATTCTCTTTACCATGGTTTTCAAGTGTGGATTCCATTTGCTCCTTTAGGAAGCTCTCAACTACTGCAAGTACTTGTGAAGTTTGAGGTTCATCATGCGGCTTACTTCCTTGGTGTGCCTTCAAGGTTCTTTCCAAATCTCCCTTATGGTAGCAGAGTGAACAATACTCTGAATCTTGTCTGAGTACTGCTGAAGTGGCATTTTTTTTTTTTTTTTTTTTTGCAAAAATCAGAAAATAGGACTAAGTATTTCTGATTTTTTTTTTTTGGGGATACTTACTTGGGTCCACAAACACTTTTTAAAAACTTTGTTTGACAACTTTTGGATCAAATGGCTTGTTTTCTTCCTTATGAAGATTTGAAGGTCTTCAAGAATAATTCAAAAATTCAAATACCCTCAAATTAACTCCAAATCAGCTCAAATTTCGGATCTAAGTTCTCTTTGATGTAGAGAACAAAGCCCAACAGGTTTCAAACTCCAATTACACCTTCTTCAACAAGACCCACTTTCAAGTTCTTGAAGTTTTCAAAGCTTCAAATTCCAAAAATAGTAGATCCTTCAATCCTTGGCCAAATACATCCAAATTTCAGATTCGGAGTCCGTATCAACTAGGGAACAAACCCCAATCACCTTGAACCCTCAATTTTCCTCCTTCTTCAAACCCACCAACCTTGTTCTTGAAGCTTTGAAGCTCAACAATGGTGGAACACAAACCCCAACTCCAAATTGACTCAAATTTCACATCTGAAACCCTAAAACTCTAAGGAATTCGAATCCAACACTAGAATCAGCAACAAAGCAAGGATTTGACATAGATTTTGAAATTTTCAAAAATTTTGGATAATTCTTTTTTGGTAGAATCAAAACCCAAGACTAGATTTGCTAGGGCAAATCTATTAGTGGCTCTGATACCAATTGATACAAGAACGGATACGCGGAAGCAATAAAATAACAAGGAAAGTAAAGGATAGATAGACTGACACAAGAAAATGGAATTAAAAGCAACCTAAAGACCTCAATTAATTAATCATTAACAAGCACCAAACTCTTAGGAAGACCTCAAGGGAATTAGATTCCCTTGCAACCAATCTCTCAATAAATCTCAAATCAACAAGAGCTTAAATCCATAAGACTCTCAATTGTTTCTCTCTCTAGAGACAACACAAACATACTAACATTTTCATCAATTCATCAAAAGCTCCCTAATGAAATAAAAGACTAGCTATTTATACTAATGAAATAAAGAAGACACTACTTTATTACATAAATTCCATTAATGAGGCAAGGGCCTTGTTTGGCTAGCCTTGTGGGGAAGAAAGCCTTGGAATTAGGAAAGTGGTCTATTTTGCAATTGGCCTTCCTTTACTCGTTTGGCCACTTTAATGCTTTTCCATCTCCAATCCATCCTCCCATGCTATCATCCACACTTTGACTCCTCGGGATGATCCTCGAAATATCCTTGAGGCAATTCGGCTTGCATCACACTTGGAAACCCTTAACAACTTTAATCTTCACTTTGATCCTTGGTTTAGGCTTGGAAATATGTTTGGAGAAGTTTCTAGGACTTCCTAGGACTTGGGGCTATGCTAAAAATGAAATAAAAATGACCAAAATTGTTATATAGGCTTGTAGGAATATATGTGCATGTTGTAGAAGTTAGAAGAATGTTCTAGAGGATTTGAGATATGTTTTGAGAGGTTTGGATATTGGATGAATGTTGTGAAAAATTCTAGAGAGGTGTGGAGGTGAGAGATGGTGAAAAATTGATGAAAACTGATGAGTTAGAGGGGTATTTATAGGTGTGTGGGTCGGGTTAGGCTCCATTAGGCCGAATTAGTGGGCCTTAAGTGAGTTTTTAGAGAATTCACATAGATTCGCAGGTTAAGGCAGTCTGTCTTAAAACGTCCATAACTCCCTACTCCGATGTCGTTTTGACAAATAGTTTGTTGTGTTGGAAACTAGACTTCCTGAACTTCAATTTAGGCTTTTTTTTTTTTTTTACTTTAAAACTCCTGATATACTAGGAGATATATCCCTCTAAAGTTGACCAAAAATTTCTGTCCAAAATTCTGTCAACTTTTTTTAAATTTTTGGCAAACTTATTTTCTTCGATTTGCTTGATCCCGAAATCTTTAGACACTTACTTAACACTTGTTAAGAGTATTCCTTAACCTTATAAGGGTTCCATGACCTCTCGTAGCATGTTAATTTGCCTACAATGCAAACAACGCGAAAATTTTTCGAGGTGTAACAACAACAGTACCAACATAAGAGTTCCATCCCAAACTTCATACCCAAAGGTTCACAAGATGTCTCCAACAAATCCCTAGTAGCTCATACGAGCCGCTAACTGGAGTCTAACCAAAAGGTAAGTCGTAACCTACCTGGAATGCCAAACCAGAGCCACGAACAACCACACCTTTATGATATGATCCTACATGGCAAACATCATCTAAATACTTATATCCAAAGCCAAGTTATGGAACTTCAAGCTCTATAAGCGGCATGGATGATAAGGATAGCATTGAAGGCATTTGGAGGCTCCTACAAGCCACACAAGATGGCTTATGATGTGTGGAAGGTGGCTTGGGAGTTGATTGAAGAGGAAGCTACTAGAAATGGGACCAAATGCGCAAGTGGCTAGAAGTGCAAGAAGGGTATAACCGCAAAATGGCCAAACGTGCAAACAGGGGCATTTCTGCAAATTGGCTACACTTGCAAACTTGGATAAAATCGGGAGTTGGCTATTTGTGCAAGGAAGAAACATTTCGAATTCCAAGTCAACATTCCAACTAGCCAAACAAGGCCCTTGCCTCATTAATGGCATTTTTGTAATAATTTAGTCTTCTTTAGTCTAGGAGTATAAATACTAGACTTAGACATTTCATTTACTTAGATTATGATGAATTGAGAATCCTCCTTTGGACAGATAGATTGTTTAACTAGGATTAGCTTTAGATTAGTAATAGTTAATGGTGGATTCCATTGTTGGTTTTGAACCAATTTCCATTGATTTCATGAAGGGTTGTTCATTTATGGATTCAATTTATTTTTCCTTGCCTTAATTTGAAATAGTATAGGTCCTTTGAATTGAATCAAATTGAGAGGGTCTAGGTTTCACATACTTAGGTTTTCCCATAGGTTCATTATTCATTGGGTCTTGCTTTTATCCTCTATTTCTCATCCCCTTTTCTTCAATTCTCATCCCAATTTCTTTTTATCCTTTAATTTCGCATTTTAGTGTTGAATTTGTGTTAATCCCCAATTCAAATCGTATCATTTGGTAGCAGAGCTTAGGTTAGAGTGTTATTTCTACAATCCTCAATCCTAGGTTCTTCATATTTGAAGAAAAAAATTGAAAATTCAAAATTTCCCAAAAAAAAAACCAAAAATTTATTGTTTTTTGGTGGATTTGAGATCGAATTTGAGTCCCTTGATATTAAAAATCCCTAGGTTTCAAATTTCGTGGCATTTGGAGGTGTTTTGAAGATTCTACCATTGTTGAAGCTTGAAGGTTTGTAAGTTGAAAGTGGGTCTTGGTGATTGAAGGTGAAACTAGCTTCAATTGATATTGGGCTTTGTTCTTCTAGTTGAGGGAGCTTAGATCCGAATTTTGGTGCAAAAACAAGTTGATTTGAAGGTGATTTGGAATTTGGATGTTCTTCAAGTTCATAAGCATCTTCATAATGAAGAAGAAGACCCAAAAAAGTGTTTGATTCAAAGTTCTTCAAGTCAAGAGGCCAAAAGGTGTTTGTGGGCCCAAGTAAGTATCCCAAAAAAAAATCAGAAATATTAAGTCCAATTTTCTGATTTTTCAAAAAAAAAATGCCACGTCATCTGCCACATCAGCGCTGACGTCAGCCACTGACACGCTTCTGCAGGCGCGTGGCCCACAGATTCAGAGACCAGATTTTTCAAAAAGTCTCAAATTTTTCTAAGTGTTGGCAGATTTTTGTCCAACTTGAAAGGGGCATATCTTTGTGTATAAAGAGTTACGAAATCCATAACCAATCTAAATTGAAGTTCATCGAGTCTACTTTCCAAATCAACAACCCATTCATCAATCGGAGCTATGTAGAAAGAATTATTTACATTTTAAAAACATGTGGCAAGCAACTCCGAATTTTCTAAGTGTTGGCCAAAAACATCCCAAATTTGTCTAAGTGCTTGGCCAAGGTTTGTTCACTTCTTCTTCTCATTTCTTTGATTCTCCTAGCTAATTAACAACTAGTAATTGATCCTTACTTGGTTGTTAACTACTTCTTGAGTTCGAATTTCATTTCGTGCCAATTTCTTCCAAGCTTTTCTCTTTTATTTCGTTGAAACTTTATTGGCTCTTGTCCGTTCGCTTTGAGTCGTCCTTCTTTCATCTAAACAAGAATCTATTCTTCCACAAATATTAGCAACCTTGTGAATTAATTTGGGATTAGCTGTTCATTGCCAACTTTGGAAGAAGCTTTAGGTTGAGAGGTAAGCTTTAGTGCAAATTCGAGTGACATGAGGAACTTTACTACTAATCTTGTTTGCTCATTTTGTAGGTACAAGGAGAGAGGTCAAAAGGAGGAGGAGATATAAGGATGTCATCCATAGCTTCGGAATATTGTGGTGATGACATGGAAGGCTACTCCTCTAGTAATGGAGGATATGGCTTTGATTGTGAAGAAGGCTATGGGGAAGATGGTGCAACATATGACTATGATGAGCATGGGAATTATGGAGACGACGATGGTCAATTTGATCATAACCCATATGATGGTGAGCCTTACTAATCCGGGGGTGAATATGAGATGAGTGGATCTTATAGGGCTTATGAAGATCACGAAGGAGTAGAAGAGTTCTATGAAGAATCCTATAGTGAAGATGAAGGCTATGACGATTCTCATCCTACACACTATGGATATGGGAGCGACTTGAGGTATATTCCTTTCTCACACTTTCGATATGAACCATTTGGTGAGAACTTGCAAGAATGGGAAGAATGTGGTGATGATGAGCCTAGTGGCTATGCACTTCATGATGAGTACGCTTGTGAAGATAATGAGATTGCATATGGTTCTTATGAGGGGTCTTCTAGTAGATATTCACGTGCATCACCTTGTAAAACATCTTATTCCAAGCAAAATGGTATAAGTGTATGGATTGGTCCGAGTAGGAGTAGTCTGAGGAGGATAAGAGATTATACATTTCCTAGCCCAAGAAACACAATGAACTATGATTCTTATCCTAGTCCGGAGGTGCCATGTTCTCAATATGGTTATGGTGTGGAGGGCAGGAGGAGAGAAGTGTTGACGGGAGGTGACCAACTTGTTAGTTATGGAAGTTCTTGTGGCGACTACTCAAGTCCGACGTCTTAACCTAGTCCGCAGGTTGTAACAACTAATCAAGGAAGTCGAATTCAAAAGAAGGAGAGCATGTCCGTGGAGGACGAAAAATTGATCATTAAGAGGATATCAGGGGAGATAGCAAAGATGGATAAAATATTAGGTGGGATGGAGGAGAGACTAGGGAGTATGGAGACTAGAAAGGGGCTAAATAAGAGTCTGAGTCTTGTTGGGAACCCACAAGGCTCACATCAAGAGCCTAACCTAGTTCACCACCAAATTAACCCTTCCCAAAGAATGCTTGCCACTTGTCCCAACTCCAATGAAATTAGGAGAGGAGTAAGGGAGTGAAAAGTGACAACTCTAGAGAGGAAAAAAGAGAGGTTGTGAGGAGTGATGTGAGGGAGTTGTCACAACCTTTATCTAACCCTTGTGATTTTTCTTTCTTCTCTAGTGGTCTTAATGATAGTACAGGTATTCTCGGAAGCAAGCCTAATGATGAACCTTAACTGTTGAAGGTTCTTGAGGTAGTTGAGAGCTTCCCGAAGGAGCAAACGAGCTCTAAAGTTGAAAACTAAGGCAAACAAGATGAATGCAAACGTCAAGGTGAAATAGCTAATCTTAACTCTCTAAGTAATGTAAATGACCATGTTGTTGAAATAAGTGTGAATGTTAGCTTTCCCTTAATTGAGCTTAATGAAACTTTGCCTTGTGATGAGCTTAGTGCTATTGTGACAATTGACAATGTATTTGATATGGGTGATCCAACACTAGTTGATCCTATTGATGACTATCTTGACTCTTCTTTTAAGTTCAAGTTGTGTCCACCTAGTGTTGATCCTTTTGATATGCATGTTAGTACATTGTCATGTGAGTTTTTAGGACACCCACTAGTTGATCCTGGCGATGACCGAACCGAATCTTCTAGTAAGGTCGATTTGTGTCCAACTAGGGTGGATGATGATTGTTTGGGTCAACTTTCTTGTAACGATAGTCCACTAATTGAGAAATGTCGTGATGTGCTTAATGAATCTCAATTTAGTGATAAAGTTAGCCAAGTTGATATTAAATGTGAATATGACACACTACCCATGTTTGACACTTAGGGAGATGAGTCTCACAACCTTGATTTGTTGTCATTTGTTGAGACTCAAGATTCTAAAGGTGTTATGTGTCAAGTAGCTAGTCATGAGATTAAAAATGCTTTGAAGGATGACCTTTGTCTTTTTGAGAGTGAGATTGCATGCTTAGATCCTTTATTGTTCATTGATTCTTCTCTCTTTATAGATAATGCATTATTTGATATTGACATGACTATTGGGAATGACGAACATGGTGGGGTGTTTGGTAATGTTGAGCATTTGGTTTCCTTTGGAGACTATAATGTGATATGTAACCCACTATGGAATGATGACACTCTTTCCCATGATGGAGATCTTCCTTTGAGGAATTGTGATCCATTTGTGGGGAAGGAAAGTGTTGCAAAGAAAGGTGATTCTTATCTAGAAATTGCTATTTCTTCCTTTCATGTTCAACTTCATAGTATCCCATTGGATAATCTTGTCCTTGAACCGTATGGTGAGGTTACATTGGAGAGTGATATTGATGAGGAAGTTATTTTACGTGATACCTTTCTCTACTACTTGTTTGCTTATGATGACGCTCATGTGTATATTGGGTGTGCATCTTATGCTAAAGAGGGTACTTATGGGGTAGTTAGTTGTGATGTTGACCCTAATAGGTGGTTATACTTCCCATTCGACCCGGGGTGTTACCTTGGTTGATTTAGGTACACCTTGTTTGAAAGATGATAGTGTCCTTGTTGGGACATTGTGCTACATATCAAATAGAACCAATGTCGAGTTGCATACTTTGTATTTTGAATCCATTGGTTTTATTACTCTATCTTTATATCATAAACCTTGGAGGGATCAACCTCTTGATACCTCATGTGTGCAAATGTTAATCATGATTGTCATTGATACATGGTTATACCACAAATTTGTTCACCCTTGGCATGAACATGTGATTATGCTTTTGTGTGCTAACCCTCAATCCTTGAAGAGTATGTTTTTGTGTGTCTTCCCTTGGGTTTTGCTATGTTCGGATTCGAGGACGAATCCTTTTGAAGAAGGGGAGAATGATATGATCCTACATGGCACACTTCATCTAAAGACTTACATCCTTAGCCAAGTTATGAAACTTCCTGATATGATCCTACTTGGCACACCTCATTTCAAGACTTACATCCAAGGCCAAGATATGGAACTTCAAGCTCTACAACTGGCATGGATTATAAGGATGGCGTTGAAGGCCTTTAGAGGCCCATACAAGCCCAACAATGAGGCCTATGATGTGTGGGAGGTGGCTTGGGCGAGGCTTGAAGATAAGGCTACAAGAAAGAAGGCCAACACTCAAAGTGGCTAGAAGCGCAAAAAGGACAGAAATGCAAAAGTGGCCAAACATGCAAGGACAGGACATACATGCAAATGGTCGCAATTGCAAGCTTTGAGGATGGAATGATGGCTATTTGTGCAAGAGCGAGGCATTTCGGATTCCAAGCCAACATCCAGTTAGCCAAACAAGGCCCTTGCCTCATTAATGGCATTTTTGTAATAATTTAGTCTTCTTTAGTCTAGGAGTATAAATACTAGACTTAGACATTTTCTTCACTAGATTATGTTGAATGATGAATTGAGAAACTCCTTTGGAGATAGATTGTTTAGCTTATTAACTTTTGGGTTGGTTATTATAATGGTGGATTCCATTGTTGGTCTTTGAAACCTTTAATTCCATTGATTTCATGAAGAGTTGTTCATTTTTGGATTCGTTTGAATCACTCTTGCCTTGATTTCAAATAGTATAGGTTCTTTTGGGATTGAATTAGATTGGGAGGCGTTGGATTTGATATATCCAAGGTTGCCCATAAATTCACCCTAATTGGGTCTTGCTTTTATCCTCTTTTCTCATTCCTTTTCTTCAATTCTCATCCCCTTTTCTTCGTATCTTTAAATTCTGCGTTTTAGTGTTGAATTGGTGTTATTCCCCAATTCAAATCGTATCATTTGGTATCAAAGCAAGGTTGAGGAGTTGTTCTATCAATTCTTCAATCCTTGGTTGAACCAAAAAAAAAAAGGGAAAAATTCGAAAATCAAAAAAATTCAGAAAATTGTTGTTGTTTGGTGGATTTGAAGTTAGAATCAAGTTTCTTATGGTCAAATCCATCTATATCTCGAATTTGGGAGTGTTTGGAGGTGTTTTGGAAAATCACCATTGAAGATCTTCAAGCTTTTTGAAGAACTCCAAATGGGTCTTGGTGATTGAGGTTAAATTGGAGGTTAATTCTTATTGGGCTTTGTTCTCCTAGTTGAAGGGAGCTTAGATCGGAAATCTGGGAAAAAATGGAGTTGATTTGAGCATAGTTGGAAATTTGGGTGTTCTTGTGTTCTTGAGCAATCTTCATAGCTTCAAAGGAAGAAGACACCCAAAAGGGAAGTTTTGATCCAAAATTTCAAGTGCAAAAAAGTTAAAAAGTGTTTTTCTAGCCCTAAAAGGAAAATACTAGGTTTAGTGGGCCCAAGTACAAGGAAAACTCAAAAAAAAAAGGTATCCAAACAAATCCCAAGAGAAAAATTAATGTCACAAAAGTTGGCTCGTATGCGACACATGCTAATAGCATGTTGTGTCGCAGGTGGGGTAGCATCTTGTGAAGAGAGTTGAAAATTTTGGTTTGCAGCATCTGCTAGACGCAGATCACCATAGCATGTTGAACTTGCGAGTAGCATGTTGCACCTGCGAGTAGCATCTTGCGCATTTCAGGTTTTTCAACTCTAATTCTCTTTTGATTCTATTCCTAATCATTTCTTTGATTCTTCTAACTAATTAACAACTAGTAATTGATCCTTACTTGGTTGTTAACTAGTTCTTGAGTCCTTAATTTCCTTCGTGCCAATTCTTTTCAAGCGTTTCTCGTTTTAATATTGTAGAAAACTTATTGGCTCAAGTCCTTTTGCTTTATCGAGTCGTCCATCTTTCGATTAACAAGAATCTATTCCTCCATAAAGGTTAGCAATCTTATTGATTGATTTGGATTAAAAGGGTTCTTGACCAACCTTGGAAGAAGCTTAGGTTGAGAGGTAATTTTGAGTGCAAATACGAGTGACGTGAGGAGCTTTTGCTACTAATCTTGTTTGCTCATTTTGTAGATACACGAAGAGGAGACATTAGGAGAAGAAGAGATAAGGATGTCTTCCGTAGCCTCGGAATCTTGTAATGACGATTACGAACGTTATGCCTCTAGCAATGGAGGGTATGACTATGATGAATATAGGGGCTATGAGGGAGATGACATGGGATATGAGTATCACTATTCTTTCAATGAATATGATGGTGATGGTGCTCATCAGTCGTATAAGGAAAATGGTCGATATGATCATAACTTGTACGAGGGCGAAGAATACTACTCCGAGGGCAATTGTGAGGCAACACCTCATGAGGCTTATGAAGAAGAAGAAGTAGATGGTTATGGTGATGAGTCCTATGGCGGATATGAGCATGAAAAGTCTCATCCTACACACCATGGACATGGGGGTGAATTGAGGTATACTCCTTCCTCACACTTACGATATGAACCAATTGGTAGGAATATGCAAGAAATGGGAAGTTGTAATGATCATGAGCCTAATGGCTATGCATTTTGTGGTGATTATGGTTATGAAGACCATGGAGTTAAATCTAGTCCTTATGAGGGATCTTCTAGTAGCTACCCACGTACATCGCCTTGTGATACTTCCTATTCCAAGCAAAAAGATATAAGTGTGTGGATTGGGCCAAGTAGGAGTCCGCCTAGAAGGAGAAGAGTGTATACATTTCCTCCTCCAAGAAACACGATGAATCATACTTCTTATCCTAAGCCGGAGTTACCATGTTCCTAATATGGTTATGATGTGGAGGGTAGGAGGAGAGAAGTGTTGACGGGAGGTGACCAACTTATTGGTTTTGAAAGATCTTGTGGTGACTACTCAAGTTCGACATCTTATCCTGCTCCAAGGAATGCAATGAATCATTACTCTTATCCTAATCCGAGGTTACCATATTCTCAAGGTGGTTATGTTATGGAAGGTAGGAGAGGAGTGACGATAGGTGAAGGAAGTAGGAGGAATGAGGGACCTCAAGCGAGGAATGATCCCAAAGAAGAGCCAAACACAAGTGGTGGGTTCAAGGAGATAAAAAAAGACGTCGAGTACATAAGGGAAATATTCCTCCGAATGATCAAGGAGAAAGAATTGAGAGGAAAGAAACCCAACCCTTGTGAAGCAAAAGAGGGAAATAAAGAGGAGAATTCCCCTAACCTTTCTAAGGGAATACTTGGCACTTGTTCCAACTCCCAAGAAATTGAGAGAGAAAATATTGAGAGGAGTAAGGGAGTGAAAAGTGACAACTCTAGAGAGGAAAAAGGAGAGGAAGTGAGGAGTGATATGAGAGAGTTGTCACAGCCTCTTTCTAACCCTTGTAACTTTTCTTTCTTTTCTAATGGTCTTTTTGATAGTGCAGGTATTATCGGAATCAAGCCAAATGATGAACTTCAACCTTTGAAGGATTTTGGGGTAGTTGAGAGCTTCCCGTAGGGGCAAGTGAGCTCTAAAGATGAAACCCGAGGCAAAGAAGATGAATGCGAACTTCAAGGTACAATAGCTAATCTTAACTCTCTAAATGATGTGAATGAACATATTGTTGAAGTGAGTATAAATGATAGCTTTTCGCTAGATGAGCTTAATGAATCTTTACCTTGTGATGTGCCTAATGCTATAATGACAATTGACAATGTAATTGAAATGGATGGTCCAACACTAGTTGATCCTATTGATGACTATGTTGACTCTTCTTTTGAGTTCAAGTTGTGTCCACTTAGTGTTGATCCTCTCGATATGCATGTTAGTACATTGTCATGTGAATTGTTAGTGCACCAACTGGTTGATCCTAGCGATGGCAGAATTGAATCTTCTAGCAAGGTCGATTTGTGTCCAAGTAGTATGGGTGATGGTGTTGGTCAACTTGCTTCTATTGATAGTCCACTAATTGAGAAATGTTGTGATGTGCCTAATGAATCTCAATTTAGTGATAACTTTGACCAAGTTGATAGTGAATTTGAATATGACACGCCACCTGTGTTTGATACCTATGGCGATGAGTCCGATGACCTTGACTTGTTGTCATTTGTGGAGACTCAAGAGCCTAATGGTGTTATGTGTCATGTAGTTAGTCATGAGAACGAAAATGCCGAAAAATGACCTTTGTCTTTTTGAGAGTGAGATTGCATGTTTTGATTCTTCATTGGTCATTGATCCTTCCCTCTTTATAGATAATGCGTTATTCGAAATTGACATGACTTTTGAGAGTGATGACCCTAGTGGGGGTGTTTGGTAATGTTGAACGTTTGGTTTCCTTTGGAGACTATAATGTGATATGTAACCCATTATGGGATGATGACACTCTTTCCCATGATGGAGATATTCCTTTGAGGAATTTTAATCCATTTGTGGGGAAGGAAAGTGTTACAAAGGAAGGTGATTCTTGTCTAGAAATTACAAATTCGTCCTTTCATGTTCAATTTCATAGTAGCCCATTGGATAATCTTGTCCTTGAACCGTATGGTGAGGTTACATTGGGGAGTGATATTGATGAGGAAGTTATTTTACGTGATACCTTTCTTTATTACTTATTTGCATATGATGACATTCTTGAGCATATGGAGAGTGAATTTTATGTGGGAGAGGGCTCTTATGATCTAGCCGATTGTGTTCTTGACCATACTAGGTGGATGTTCGTCCCCTTTGATCCGGGTGACACCTTGGGTGATTTGAGAGCACTATCTTGGGAGAGTCCTTTTTTGAAAAATGAGAGTGTCCTTGTTTGGACATTGTGCTACATGTCAAATAGAACCAATGTCGAGTTGCATACTTCGTATTTTGAATCCATCGGTTTTATTACTCTATCCTTATGTCATGAACCTTGGAGGAATCAACTTCTTGGTACCTCATTTGCGCAAATGTTAGTCAAGATTGTCATAGATGTGTGGTTGTACCACAAGTTTGTTCATCCTTGGCATGAATATATGGTTATTGCGTTGTGTGCTAACCCTCAATCCTTGAGGAATATGTTTTCGTATGTCTTCGCTTGGGTTATGCTAGGTTTGGATTCGAGGACGAATCCTTTTGAAGAAGGGGAGGATGGTATGATCCTACTTGGCACACCTCATTTCAAGACTTACACCCAAGGCCAAGATATGGAACTTCAAGCTCTACAACTGGCATGGATGATAAGGATGGCGTTGAAGGCCTTTGGAGGCCCATACAAGCCCCACAATGAGGCCTATGATGTGTGGGAGGTGGATTGGGCAAGGCTTGAAGATAAGGCTACAAGAAAGAAGGCCGGCACTCAAAGTGGCTAGAAGCGCAAAAAGGATAGAAATGAAAAAGTGGCCAAACATGCAAGGACGGGAGATATATGCAAATGGTCGCAATTGCAAGCTTTGAGGATGGAATGATGGCTACTTGTGCAAGGGAGAGACATTTCGGATTCCAAGACAACATCCAACTAGCCAAAGAAGGCCCCTGCTTCATTAATGACATTTTTGTAATAATTTAGTCTTCTTTAGTCTAGGAGTATAAATACTAGACTTAGACATTTTCTTCACTAGATTATATTGAATGATGAATTGAGAAACTCCTTTGGAGATAGATTATTTAGCTTAGTAGCTTTTGGGTTAGTTATTATAATGGTGGATTCCATTGTTGGTCTTTGAAACCTTTAATTCCATTGATTTCATGAAGAGTTGTTCATTTGTGGATTCATTTGAATCACTCTTGCCTTGATTTCAAATAGTATAGGTTCTTTTAGGATTGAATTAGATTGGGAGGCGTTGGATTTGATATATCCAAGTTGCCCATAAATTCACCTAATTGGGTCTTGCTTTTATCCTCTTTTCTCATCCCTTTTCTTCAATTCTCATCCCCTTTTCCTCGTATCTGTAAATTTCGCGTTTTAGTGTTGAATTGGTGTTATTCCCCAATTCAAATCGTATCACTTCAAGCTCTACAAGTGGCATGGATGATAAGGATAGCATTGAAGGCCTTTGGAGGCTCCTACAACCCACACAAGATGGCTTATGATGTGTGGAAGGTGGCTAGGGAGCTGATTGAAGAAAAAGCTACTAGAAAGGGGACCAAATGTGCAAGTGGCTAGAAGTGCAAGAAGGGTATAAACGCAAAGTGGGCAAAAGTGCAAACAGGGGCATTTCTGCAAATTGGCTACACTAGCAAACTTGGATAAGATCAGGAGTTGGCTATTTGTGCAAGGAAGAAACATTTCTAATTCCAAGTCAACATTCCAATTAGCCAAACAAGGCCCTTGCCTTATTAATGGCATTTTTGTAATAACTTAGTCTTCTTTAGTCTAGGAGTATAAATACTAGACTTAGACATTTCATTTACTTAGATTATGATGAATTGAGAATACACCTTTGGAGAGATAGATTGTTTAGCTAGGATTAGCTTTAGATTAGTAATAGTTAATGGTTGATTCCATTGTTGGTTTTGAACCGATTTCCATTGATTTCATGAAGGGTTGTTCATTTGTGAATTCAATTGAATTTCCCTTGCCTTGATTTCAAATAGTATAGGTTCTTTGAATTGAATCAAATTGAGGGGGTCTAGGTTTCATATACTTAGGTTTGCTCATAGGTTCATTATTCATTGAGTCTTGCTTTTATCCTCTATTTCTCATCCCCTTTTCTTCAATTCTCATCCCAATTTCTTGTTATCCTTTAATTCCGCGCTTTAGTGTTGAATTGGTGTTATTCCCGAATTCAAATCGTATCACTTTGCCTTGCCCTTTCGTAGCATCTCCAAGTACTCAAAGTCTATGTATAACGTAATCTAGATTAGAATCATGAAGAACAATACCCATATTGCTAGGGTTCTAATTTGGTCAACTTAAGCCTATGGAATTTGGGGAAACGGGCCCACAAGGGCAAAACGGGAAATTCAAAAGTGAAACATGCAATTCAAGTCTAAGTGATCAAAACCCACTGATCAATTCCCAAAGTAACTCAATATTAAGCCAAATTCATATTTAAAGTGCAACTCTTAATTTTGGGTATAAATCCTAACTCTTAAATCCATAAATTGATTACTAATAATGGAAGATTCATCTTTATAAAACTATTTCCCATCAATTCCATACTAATATAAGCTTATTCCATCAACAAATCAAGGTTTGATAATCAAAAGTTCATTCGAGAAAGAAACCCCAAAATTTCAAGTTTTGGGGAGAAAAGGATTAATTAGTTCAAGGTTAGTTTATTAACCAATTTCTCTAAGCTAATATTAATTATGATTTCTCTAGTAAAGGGGTTAATTAGCAATAATTTGTTATTTACGAGTATTATTTAAAGAACTCCCGTTCTACCCTTGAACATCCTAGCTTTAAACCGAAACCTTGGATTTTATGGATTTAAAAATCGAACCTTCAACTCTTGATTACTCAACTTCGCTTGTCATTCATAGACCAAGTCGGATTTAAGTTTTCTACGAGGATGGGAGATGAAGTGAATGGATGTTCGTGGCACCCGCTCGGCTTCAAGGTAGGTTATGGCTCACCTTTTGATTAGACTTCGGTTAGCGACCCATATGTAGTACTTGGGAATCGTTGGAGACATCATGTGAACCTTCGGGTATGAAGTTTGGGATGGAATTCTTAGGTTGGTACTGTTGTGTGACTTGTGTGTTCGGGCACGTGGCCTGTAGAATCCCTAGGTTATGCTTGACTTTTCTTATGAATTGGTGGTTCTATGTATTATGGAAGATTGGTTGGAAGGAACGGATTCATGTGATACTTATACTATGATGGTTGTACTTATATGATTTGACTGGAATCCATATGTTTTTTTTTTTATATTCTTCAAAGCACACTAACTCGTCCACTGAAGGGTGTTACAAAACTATCCAACGGTGTACCACACAGGCCGTTTCCTACAAACCTTAACATGTTGGTTACTTGAAATTCTTTTCTCACTAGTCGCTGATCACGAAACCTCACGGAACCCTGTCATATCACTTAGTCCATTTCAGTAGACTTCTTTCTTTAAGAATACTCAACAATCACACCCCATCTAAAATATGTACGAAACTATCGCCACAATCTGTACTGACCCAAGTGATCCCGAAAATGTACCTCATTCCTGCCGATTCTCGATTAACTATACCTTCCCTTAACTTTTCAATTCCTCAATTTCTAATCAAACCACAATCATCGTCACCATAACCATTTATTGAACCCACTCAATAGAATACCGTATAATCATAATTCTTGCAAACTAGCCGAGTCAATCTTGGAGATAGAAGCATACAACACACTCTACACACTAGAGTTCCTTTAATGCATTCAACTCTAAAACCGAATAATCTCTAAATCTGAAATGTTCTCTATAACTCGAATTTATCCAAACCTCATCATTGATTTACCACTTTGATGTCCCAATTGTCGAACCAGAACACCTCTAACCATTCAAGCGGTTAACCCTTTCATTCGATCAACTCAACCGGATAACAATACTAGTAATAGCAGGAACTAGCCGAAACTAACACAATAGGTACAAAGCTCTCAACCCCAATCCAATACTAGAGGCAACACCCGATAACTCCTTAAATACTAGAACTTCACACTCGCTCACCACTAGAGCATGTCTAGTAGAGTCTTGCGAATCGGTGATGAGCTCCGTACTTATCTGCGAGAGGCTATAGGACATTTAAGAAACTTCCAATTCTTTCATTCTTCTGTGCTACTTCGTTCAAATTGGTATCTAGTCGATTCCAATTGGTATCTGAATTTCCTTGTCTTATTCTCCCAAAAATTGTGGGAAATCTTAAGTGAGCGGTTTTGTTATGAAATGGCTTGGTATGGTACGAGACGTGTCGTCTTGATTCAGACAAATGACTAAGTTCAGTTTCTAGCTATGGCTTGAGGATTCAGTTGTGCAGGATCGTGATTAAGACTTGTTTATCGTGGGGGTCTTCTTGAGAAATGGGAGAGATGGTACAGAGGGTGAAATGATCTCTATATTCCTGGTTTGCTCGTGTCACGACCCAACCAGAGGTCCATGACAGGCACCCGGAGCTAACACATCGAGCACCTCTAAACATACATCTTATAATCATTTCTGGGTGGACCATAAAGATAGCTCATGGATATCATAATCGGTAAAGACATATATCACAACATAACGGCGCATCTCTATATAATCTTTAACAATTATGTCCATCATCACCAGTCGACAAGGCTACTAAAAGTGTTATACAACAATATGAGCCGGTAGGGTTATGAAATGTCTAACTATACACACATGTCTACGAGCCTCTACATAGAATACAAGTGACCATAAAGACCAACACGAATAGAGTACAGCTCCAAAGTAAGTGGAGTGCTCCTCAGAATTCGCTGATGAAGCTCCTATAGGTCAGATCCGTCTACCTGTCTACTGGCCGGCATGAACACAACGTCCACAAGAAGGGACGTCAGTACGAGTAATGTACTTAGTATGTATGGCATGAATAGTAACATGATAAAGTAGGAAGAATAGTGTAAGATAAAAGAACCGTTTACACCTCATGATACCTTTTAAGACATTCATCATGCCTACCTAACCTTTTTCTAGAAGAAACATTTCATATATCCACACACGTACTCATACAATACCATACAAAACAATATCGTACCCAGCCATATAGACTCGGTATTATCCGTACCCGACCATAGCAAGGTTCGGTAATATCCGTACCCGGCCACAAAGACGGCTCGGTAGTATCCGTACCCGGCCATATAGGCTCAGTAGTATCCGTACCCGGTAATATAGGCTCGGTAGTATCTGTACCCGGCCATATAGGCTCGGTAGTAATCGTACCCGGCCATATAGGCTGGGTAGTATCGGTACCCGGCCATATAGGCTAGGTAGTGTTGGTACCCGGCCATATAGGCTCAGTAGTATCCACACGCGGCCCTTTTGGGACTCTGTATATCCGTACCCGACCCATTTGGGACTCGATCATATTCATACCCGGCCCTTTTGGGACTCGATCATATCCGTACCCGTCCCCTTCGGGACTCGGTGTCACACATGACTACATAAATAAAAGCACATCATCATCTTCGTTATCATTATCACCACATCTTTCCTTAGAGGATCAACTATCGTAAGATGAGATCAATAGTGTCATGAGAGTATCAAGAACGGTGAACTTGGATAGCATTAGAAATGGAATTATCATCATCGCTATGTCTCACCTCAAAGGAACAAGTATTTTGAGGTGAGATCAACAACAATGGATAAAGTCAAGAACTCATGAGACAACTCCATAATCTCATAATAGCATTAAAATCGTAAGCTTTGGAATTTTCAGAAATAAGATCATCAACATCATCATTATCACCATAAAAGCATACTCATCTTTGGCGTCATGAGAAACTTTCAGAATCATGAATCTCTATCTTTTGAGAATAAGGACATTTTAGGAAATATGTATGGGTTCACAAGAAAGGAATCATGCCTTTAGAAAGAAAGGGACTAGCCTTAACATACCTTTGCGGTCTCCTACCACTTAATGCTTATCCTTCTAAGCTCGTAAATCTACATTCAAGAAAATTTATACTATTATTAGGCTTATCGTCATATGCTTGTCTTAAGCCCTAAATTTAATTCCTTTTAAAATCTACGAAATTCAAGCAAAGATCTCCCCCGTTTTATATCCCTAGCCCAAAATCACAATACCAACAAAACAACAACAATAGCAATACCAATATCAACAACATGATCAACACCAATAAACTGCATAAAACATCCCACACGATGTTTTTCCCAATTTCTCCCAACCATAACAATATCCACAATACCATAATCAAAAAATTATATTCAATTTAATCTCAAATTAATCCAAAATCTCCTTTCAAATTCATTCCATAGTCATCATCTTAACTTTAATACTTTACAACTTCTCTACTATGATTCTCTTCTTTTATAAGGCTTGCTAAACCTTCAAGTCAACTTAATCATGAGAAATAGGATGGAGAACATACCTTACAATAGAAGAACTTCACCCCACTCAACTTCTTCCAAGACCAAATTCATCACAACATTAAGTAGAGATAAGAACAATCCTTCTCCATGAATTAGCTTGGGGTTTTGGAGTTTGATCCTCTTTTGTGATGGTATAGAATATTTTGGAATGGTGGAGAACCTTCAAGAACACTCTTATAATGGAGAAAGAAGTGTGGGAGATTCTAGAGGGGTGTGGAGATGTTAGGAGATTTCTAGAGAGTTGTGGAGTTGTAGAAAAATGAATAAAATGAAGTGTAGAGGCTCTTTTATAGGTACCAAACTCGGATTGTCCTGGGTCACCACATAAGTGGGCTTTTAAGTGAGCTTTCCGGATTTTCCGCCTAAGTTCGGATTCCTCTGACTGTCTGTTTTAAAACGCCCATAACTCCCTACTCCGATGTCGCAGTGACGAATGGTTTATCGCGTTGGAAAATAGACTCGACGAACTTCATTTTAGGCTTTGAAACACCTTAAAACTCCTGATATCCCCGGAGATATACCCCTCTAAATTTGACCCAAAATTCTGCTAACTTTTTTCCAAATTTTTGACAAACTTATTTTCTTCCATTTGCTTGGTCCCGGAATCTTCCGAGACTCTCCATACATAATATTTATCATTAATCATACTTGAAAATGGTCATGTCCTTTGGTTCCAAGGTTGTCCTTCCTGGTTACGTCTTACGGGATCGTTAGTCATCCTTTACTTCATTGTTACGTACTTCCCATGGCTTGTACCTTCCAAAACTTCATGGGATGTATCCGATACTCTATTAATACGGTTAACTACGTGGCATGCTCATGCTCTAAAAGTGGAAGGTGTAACATCCTTCCCCCCTTAGAAACATCCGTCCTCGAATGTTGTAGCTTGCGAGCTTACGACGCTATCGTTAATTTCTTAGAATGGCTTTCCTCCTTAAGTTCCTGATCTCCATGCTCTTATACTATGGGATCATTAGTCTTATTTCATATTCTCCCAATTCTTTGTTGAACTCATTCATTAGTTCCATATCCTCATGTTCCTATGTATGTACCCAAGGGTCAACTGATATCTAGTTACAGTTCTGGGACCTATTGCCATTAAGATGGTCTTAACTCGTGATTGCTACGGCTCTCCGCCGATCTGTGAGCGCTCTTAGTTGTTGTACTCTTTTTCCTTGATCCTTATTTCTCTACTAGTAGATAAAATGTTATACCTTGAAAAAAAATTCCCCTTAAGCGTATAGAGAATAGACTAATGAGGGGTACGATGTAGACAAAGTTTGGACAAGTAAGAACTAGTATGTGATGATGCTAATTAAGAATTTCAAAGGCATTAGACTCGAGGAAAGAAAGTTGTTAAGAGAAGCGAGACTTAAGTTAGTGTATCGGACGAGAATCATGAGCATTGAGTTAATGACGTCCTAATGATGTCCCAAGAAAGAGTTATAACGTCCCTTCGAATGATATTGAAGTGTTGAACAAGTGTTAAGAAGGTTCCATAAGGATCGGAGATCAAACGAGTCGACGAAACAAAACTTGAAGAATCAAGCAAACATACGGCCGACATGCGCGTATAAAATCTACATCGGCCGTATGTCCAGCCGTAGATTTGACCCCGAGAATGGAATGAGGCTCGGACCAATTATACGGTCCAACATACACGTCGATATGTTTATACGGACCGTATGTTGGTCCGTATAATTCCATCGGGACCGAATTCCATTTTATATAAGGACCATTCTCCATTTCATTTTTTTCATTTCCCCTTCATTCCTCCACAACACAAGAAGCCTCCTAAAGTGTTCCAAGCAATTCATCCATGAGAAAACCATAGAAATCTAAGATCAACAACAAGAAAGCAAGAGAATCAAGTGAAGGAAACCCATTAAAAGTCATCCAAGTCAAGAAATCCAAGGAGAGATAAACTAGGGTTTTGGTGCTAAGGGTGAATCACCACTCCAAGCTTGTTCCTCTATTGTTTAAGGTAAGTTTCATGACCCTTACATGCTATTTGAAGTATTTTTAAGTTGAGATTCATGGATTGTAGAAGAGCACCACAAATGGGTCATTAAATGGATGAATATTGTCATTAGTGATTAGTAGTGAAGTGAATCATGAAATGAATATGTTGATGATATAAATGTGTTATAAATGACCTATAGAACA
>NC_081344.1:54319353-54439044 GCF_029784015.1 Lycium ferocissimum
AGACAAGAACAATCCTTCTCCATGAATTAGTTTGGGGTTTTGGAGTTTGATCCTCTTTTGTGATGGTATATAATATTTTGGAATGGTGGAGAACCTTCAAGAACACTCTTATAATGGAGAAAGAAGTGTGGGAGATTCTAGAGAGGTGTGGAGATGTTCGGAGATTTCTAGAGAGTTGTGGAGTTGAAGAAAAATGAATAAAATGAAGTGTAGAGGCTCTTTATAGGTGCTACACTCGGATTGGGCTGGGTCACCACATAAGTGGGCTTTTAAGTGAGCTTTCCGCATTTTCCATGCCTGTTCGGATTCCTGCGTCTGTTTTAAAACGGCCATAACTCCCTACTCCGATGTCGTATTGACGAACGGTTTGTTGCGTTGGAAACTAGACTCGACAAACTTCATTTTAAGCTCTGAAACACCTTAAAACTCCTGATATCCCTGGAGATAGACTCCTCTAAAGTTGACCCAAAATTCTGTCCAAAATTCTGCCAACTTTTTTTCGAATTTTTGACAAACTTATTTTCTTCGATTTGCTTGGTCCCAGAATCTTCCGAAACTCTCCATTCATGATATTTATCATTAATAATGCTTGATAATGGTCATGTCCTTTGGTTCCAAGGCTGTCCTTCCCGGTTACGATTTACGGGATCGTAATTCATCCTTTACTTCATTGTTGCGTACTTCCCATGGCTTGTACCTTTCAAAACGTCATGGGAAGTCTCCGATACTCCATTAATACGGTGAAGTACATGGCATGCTCATGCTCTGAAAGTGTGAGGTGAAACAGCTCGGAAGTTATAAAAGTGCATCTATGGCTTAACAAGAGTGATTTGTTCGATGATATGATTGGTTTTTGTAAAAGTTTCGACATTGTCATGTTATTATGATGGTTTGTGTGACACGGTTGTACCAATGACAGGTCAACGATTCAAGAACGAGTATAAGTTTGGTAAGGATCATCAGATTTGTCAAAAGTTTAGTGACAGCGTGTAATAAAGAAGAGAAGTTGAGAATAAGGACATGAAAGACGACTTTTATGGGGAATGTGTAGCGAATTAAGATTTCTTAGGGTATATTGATATGAGTACTTTTTGTGTTAATGGGACGGAGGCGTAAGGAAGAGGATTTGGATAGACTAAACAGTTTTTAGGAAGAGAAAAATTGGCATCTGTCGTGCTTGTTAGGATAAGGTTGCAATTGGTATGAGAGCGGATTTCGTTTTCGGTCATGAAAAGTTAAGCTGGACTTCGACGTGACCTCACAGAAAGATACAAGGTCAACAAGTCCAAGTAGTACAATCAATTGTCAACAATGTCTCAAATATTCCACAAATCCGAACATTGCACTAATAAGTCACTAAGTATTCACATCAGAGTATCATGAATGATGAGAATGAGTACAATGCATAATATCAATGAATGATGACAACATGTCTAATCAATCGTGCCACACCTGGACACATCTCTCGATATAATAACAAGTCAAGTTCTTTCCTCTATCCAAGATAATTCCAATAAGTGAGGGAAAGCCATATCTCCATCATGATAAAACGACTAAGCATCAAATCTAATATCACGCTCGTGGCAACAAACCAATAAATCACAAAAAGGCAACAACCCAAAATCAAGCAACCAATTAGGAAGTTAATATTCACGAACACCGTACAAGGCAGTAGATAACCACAACAAGGAATCAGATGTATAATTGAATGAAACATGAATGCAATACAATACAATGCAATGCAATGATACACACATGCTCCAGGGGGACGATGTCCACCTCTCGATAGTCATGACCCATGGGGAACCGCTAAGTCCACGTACCGCCATTCCGTATCACACAGCCTAGAATGACTCATCCATCCATGCAATGATACACACATGCTCTGGGGGGACGATGTCCACCTCTCGACAGTCATGACCCATGGGGAACCGCTAAGTCCATGTACCGTCATTCCTTATCACACAGCCTAGAATGACTCATCCAACTCCTCGCTAGCCACTCCGTATCACACAGCATAGAGATGGCTACGAAATATAGTAATGTCATATGAATCATACTTACCTCTGTCATCACCATCTCCCAATATCAAGTTCAAGACAGATATATCATGGATAAGAGAAGTATGTCATGCAATGAGAATATCACAATAAACATATGGAATCCAGTCATTTTACACAAGACAACCAAAATAGTATAAATACCACATGAATCCTTTCCTTCCAACTAGTCTCCCATAGCAAACACCTAAACCTAAAACAACATATCACTTATCATAATACTTAAAAATAAGCAGAACATCACAAACTATGATTTAAATTACGCAACATTAAATAGAAAGTAATAACAAGATTTGGTTTCCTTTTTTATGCGCAGCCGTGTACAAGAATGAATTTGAAGCCTGTGTGCTCCCAAATCCCAGACTCAACCACAAAAAGGAAAAAAATGCAATTTTTTAGAACTAAAAAGACTCAAACTTTAAAAAACTTTAAAAAGTCTTAAAATTTTACTGAGAAGACTAAGTCTCGAGCTTTTATACTTAAATTCAGGCTTTTTGGTTGTCAATTTTTTTTATTTTTTTTTGAAATGCTGAGGGTAAATAGAACCCCAAAGTTCATTCAAAGACTTTGAAAAACGATCTGGTACAAAGTAGATTTTAGATGCAAAAACCTTTATCTATGAATTTAATGGCTAGGTTCTTGTCATAACCCAACCGGAGGGCCATGATGGGTACCCGGAGCTAACCTACCCGGGCACCTCTCGTCGTACATTCACATTCATATCTAGGTGAGCCACATGGCTTATCAACAAACTCTGTGCCTCAATAATACCATTTCTAATGGCTAAAACACTTTCATATCAATGTCAACAACTACCCCCATATACATATACACAAGCCGATGAGGCTAACAAAATAATATACCAAAAATATGAGCCGACAAGGAAAACGACATCTCTTATAAATATCGTCTACGAGCCTAAAAAGAAGAGTATGAGACATCATCATAAGGACGGGACAGGGCCCCGCCATGCCCATATGTATATACACAGAAGAATAGTACCAACAGCTACAGCTCCGGATCAAATGGAGCTCCTCTAAGCAATCAATGGATATGAAGCCTAAGGATCAAGTCTATCTTCCTGTCCACCTGCGGGCATGATGCAGCGTCTACAAATAAAAGGACGTCAGTACGGATAATGTACTGAGTATGTAAGAAATAATCAATAAAATAATAGAAGCATGAACGATAACATAAGAAAGAAGAGACATGGGATGATAGAGCCATTTATACCTCTAGCGACATTCATCATATTTACTTACCCTTTTTCTAATGGGAACCTTCCATTTGATACATTTATACATATAGTAGTATCATACCCGACCATAGAGGTTCGGTGTCTCACATACCCGGCCATGACAAGGCTCGGTGTTATACATACCTGGCCCTACCAAGGCTCAATGTCATCCGTACCCAACTGCAGTGGTATGCGCGCGATAGATATCATACCCGGCCATATAAGCTAGGTGTCACTTAATAGTCATACATAGATATATATATATATATAAATGCATAAGTATCATCGACATCATCATCATCATCCTCACTATCGCTATATCTTTCCTTAGAGGATCGGCTATCATGGGATGGAACCAATAGTACCATGAGAACATCAAGAACCATGAGCTTTGGTGATTGTAGGAATCGAAGTCATCATAGAAGACATTATGAAATTCACGTGAAGGTATACACAATGGAACCATGCCTTAAGGAAAGAAGGGTTAGCCTTACATACCTCTTTATCTTCTTTAACTACCTAACGTTCACCGCCAAGGCTTGAGAAATCTACATTTAAAAGGATTCATGCCGTGGTTAAGTCTTAAAGACATTCTTGAATTCAAACTAGAACAACTCATCAGCTAACAAAAATTGGGCAGAATTTTCCCTATTTCATCGGCTTCCACCATATCGCAAAACAATTCCCAAACAACCATAATAACATCCACAATCTCACAATCAAGTAGTCATATTCCATTAAGTCTCAAAATTCACTCTCATATTCTTATATCAACAACTTCACACCAACCCTTTGCACAATTTTATACAACACTTCCTTTTCACCATTAATACCCTTCATAACAAGATTATATCTATAGCATACTAAGAATCATGACTCAAGTTAGTTTACTACTCAAAAGCATCATGAAATCTACATTTGGGCCTCATCTTCTACTTTCTCCTTTCACCCAAGTTATTCAACAACTAAGCATTCTTAATAACATGAAATAAGTATGAAAACTAATCTTTTATCTCATAAGAATGAGCTTTGGAGGAAGTTACCAACTTGTATGAAAACCCTAACTTTAATACCCAAGAAATTCTTGAAGTTTACTAACCCTAGCAAGTCTTCCAACACATGGATATCTTGATTCTTGCCTCTTGATCTTTAATTTCTCTTGGATTTGTGTTGATATGGTGTGTGGAATATTCTAGAGCTCTCAAGAGTTGTGGAGAAGATGGGAAATGAAAAATAGGAACTTGGGTCATCTATTTATAACAAGAAAATAAAGCTGCCCGACGTGATTATATGGACACTTATACGGTCCGTATAAGTGATCGTATAATACCACCAGTGATGACCCTTCACTGTAACTGTTATACGGACCCTTATACGGACCGTATAAGTGGTCGTAGAACTCACCTTTTCCAAAATTGTTTTCGTTTATTCGCTTGATCTCAAATCCTTGTGGAACCTTATTAAGACTTATATAAAACTTCATCAACCATATAAGAGGTCCTATAGTAGCTCCTCAAGACATTACTAAATACGCATCAACTCAACTATTGCGAAACCTTTCCAAACATAACTTACATTTCACTTCCTTCAACAACTTAATTTCACATATTCATATGACTTCAAAATCTTATGGTATGCACTTTAAGATATCTAATACTTTTCTTAATCTCGTAAGGCCTTCTTATTCACCTTAAGCTCGCATTAGTCTACTTACAAGGTAACAATCCGAGACTTCCGAGATGTAACATTCTTCCCCCCTTAGAAACATTCGTCCTCGAATGTTAGACTCTTGGGGATTCTATAAAAATTTTGCCAGAGTTTCCCCTATAATCTGGCACTACCATCTTGTCACAGCAACCCAAAATATATCACCTCACAGGGCTACAACAACAACATCAACAACCATGGCCACACACGACCAAGAAAGCATCAAGGAAAGCATTACATACTTGAGGACAATGGCGTCTCTGCTGGAGTCTCCTCTGGAGGTGGAAATAAATGCGAGTACCTGAAGTTCATGTCTTTTACTGCTTCCCAAGTCATTTCCTCTCTATTATTATTTCTTCATAAGACTTTAACTGAAGCTACATCTTTGGTTCTGAGTCTCCGTACTTGCCTATCTAGAATGGAAATGGGAAGTTCTTCGTAGGATAATTGCTCAGTGACTTGAACATCATCTACCGGTACAATTCTAGAAGGATCTCTAATGCACTTACGAAGCATTGATACATAAAAAAAACCAGATGGACTGACTCCAAATCTGAAGGTAGATCTAATTCATAAGCCACTTAGCCTACCTTACGTACAATCTTATAAGGCACAATATACCGAGGACTAAGCTTTCCCTTTTTGCCAAATCTTATGACGCCACCATTGGCGACACCTTCAAGAACACCTAATCTTTCACTTGAAACTCTAAGTCCCTTCGACGATTAGCGGCATAGGATTTCTGATGACTCTGAGCTGTTAATAATCGATCCTGTATAAGCTTGACCTTTTCTATAGCTTGCTGGACCAAGTCTGGCCCTATCAATTTAGTCTCTCCCGCTTCGAACCACCCAATTGGCAATCTGCACTTACGCCCATATAAAGCCTCATATGGGGCCATTTGGATGCTAGAATGATAACTGTTGTTATAAGAAAATTCGATAAGCGGTAAGTGATCATCCCAGCTACCTCCAAAATCCAATACACATGCCCGTATCATATCCTCAAGAGTCTGGATGGTACACTCAGCTTGTCCATCAGTCTATGGATGAAATGCTATACTAAGACTCACCTGAGTCCCCAAACCTTCTTGAAAAGATTTCCAGAAATTGGTGTAAGAACTTGTGTCCCTCTATCGAAAATAATAGATACTTGGAACACCATGGAGCGCACTATCTCTTTGACATAAAGCTTTGCGTAATCTTGATTCCATATGTAGTTCTGACTGGTAGGAAATGAGCTGACTTCGTAAGTCTATCTACAATTACCCATATAGAATCATATTTATGCTTAGAACGAGGTAAGCCTGCGATGGAATCCATATTAACTACTTCCCATTTCCAATTTGGAATTTCCATAGCTTGCAACAATCCATCAGGCTTTTGATGCTCAATTTCACTTGCTGACAATTAAGACATGGAGCCACGAACTCCGCTATATCTTTCTTCATTCCATTCCACCAATATATAGATTTAAGATCATGATATATTTTTATTGCTCCAGGATGAATAGAATAACGGGAACAATGGGCTTCTTTCAATATTTGATGGCGTAATCCCACAACATCAGGAACACACAACCTACCTCAACATCAGAGAACTCCATCTCCAGAAATCTCAATTGATGACTTCTTCTTATGAGGGAGTGTATTTCTGTAATGAACTAGCATGGGATCCTCGTAATGGCGCTCTTTCACTTCAACCACTAGTGACGAGACAACTGAATTCTGAATGATAGCTCCTATATCGCCTGAGTCCATTACCTGGACTCCTAGGCTAGCTTACTACTGGAGCTCACGAGCTAACTCTCTTTTTCTGGCTGGACATCACATAAACTTCCCATAGATCTTCGGCTAAGAGTATTAGCCACAACGTTCACCTTCCCGGGATGGTATAGGATGTTAACATTATAATCTTTTAACAACTACAACCATCGCCATTGTCGTAAATTCAATTCTGTCTGCTTGAAAATATACTGAAGGCTCTTGTGATCCATATAGATATTCACATGGACACCATACAAATAATGTCTCCACATCTTCAAAGCATGAATCACCGTAGCTAACACAAGATCATGGGTTGGATAATTTTTCTCATGTCTTCGCAACTGCCCTGAAGCATAAGCAATCACCTTACCATACTGCATCAACACACATCCTAACCCAACGCCTGAAGCATTGCAATAGACAACATCGCCTTCCGATCTCTCTGGAAGTGTCAGGACCGGGGCCGAAGTTAATCTATTCTTCAACTCTTGAAAACTACGTTCACAAGAATTCGTCTATTGAAATTTAGCTGATTTCTGAGTTAGCTTTGTCAATGATGCAGAAATAGAAGAAAAGCCCTCTACAAATCTTCTGCAGTAACCTACTAAGCCCAAAAAAACTATGAACCTCCGTAGGTGTTATAGGCCTTGGCCAAGTGTTCACAACCTCAATCTTTTGGGTATCTACCTGAATACCATTGGCTGAAATAATGTGCCCCAAAAAGGTCACTGAATTCAACCAAAACTCGCACTTGAAAAAATTTTCAAATAGCTCTTGAGTTTGGAGAACTAGGAGGACCGTACGTAAATGATCCGCATGTTCTACCTCGGACCGAGAATATACCAGGATATCGTCAATGAACACGTTCACAAATAAATCTAGGAAAGGCCTAAACACCTTGTTCATCAAATTCATGAATACTACCGGCGCATTAGTTAGCCCAAATGACATTACCCGGATCTCAAATCTATTTTTGAAAATCATTTGGCACCCTGCAATTGATCAAATAAATCATCAATCCTTGGGAGAGGATATTTATTCTTAATCGTCACCTTATTCAGTTGCCCATAGTCGATGCACATTCGCAAGGAGCTGTCATGACCCAACCCTGTAGGCCGTGACTAGTGCCCGAGTTGGACACTCGTTTACCCACCTGTTAATTATAATCGATCCACAACTAACATAATAGGGAACTTATAAAAACAAAACGTCATCTCAAAACTGTCATATATATATATATACATATCACAGCAACCTGTTTCTTGAGGAGTTACAACTATCAACAGATAACATCACACATAAGTGGGCAAGGCTATCATAATATAGGGGAACGTTCCAGCCATACACAAGCCGACAAGATTGCCATAACACACAACTTCCCAAAACATATATATATACGCAAGCCGACACGGCTGCTACTACGCACAACATCCCAAAATATATACATGTACGCAAGCCGACAAGGCTGCCACTACGCACAACATCCCAAAATATATATATATATACGCAAGCCGACAAGGCTGCCACTACGAAAGGGAACGTCCCAAAATACAAGTCATGCTAGCACAGTTGGACAACATCTATATACAACCCACACGTATGTCTACAGACCTCTAAGAGTAACAACAGTATCATATGACGAGACAAGGCCCCACCGTACCCCTGGATAAACACATATAGACAACAAAAGGATCTGTACCAAAAATCTAGGCTCCGGGACAAGGGAGCACTCCAAGATAGCCGAATAGATATCCTAAGTACAAGCGGATCACCAAAAATGAGCGTACGTACTGCGGGCATGAAACGCGGCCCGAAGAAAGCGGGGGTCGGTACGAGATATGTCCGAGTATATAAAGCATGAAATACAACAAGAAAGATCATAACTAAAGTAGGATTCCGGAGACAAGTATAATAGTCGAAGTCAACGTGCACATGCACTTACGAATGAAATCATGCATATCATTATCATTACCGTGCCCGGCCCGTTATGGGACTCGGTGAATAAAGTCGTGTACACGTATACCATACCCGGCTCATCATGGGACTCGGTGCCACATCATATCAACATATCATCATATCATTATATCACCATATCATCATATAGCGTACCCGGCCCTCTAGTGAGGGACCGGTGGATAATGTAGTAAAATGTGCGTGAAAACATACCCGGCCCGGGACTCGGTGAAAGATGTAATAACAGTATGAACGAGCAGAGTAGTGAGTAACCATATGCATATAAATCATCTTTTGAGACTGAATAGATAAGTATACTAATCAACGCTCGAGTATCGTGGATGATAGTCATACTCGCATCGTTGAACATCATTATGAACTATATCAAATAAAGCCTCAGGGATCATAGACATGTATCAAATTAATACGAAACAACTTATGAAAGTTATGGTCATTAGTCATTATAGAGTTTTTCAAGAATAGGAACTTTTATGTATCATTTACTATCCAATCATATAAAAGACTCGAGGCGTAGCTCGACTATTGTAAGAGTTCTAACATCGAAGTGAATAAGAATCATAAACCATGCTCGGAACTTTGTGAATAGAATTACCCCAAAGCTCATATCATACATTACTTACGTCTAGGACATGCCAAAAGAAAGAAGGGATAGGCTTCACATACCTTAGCGTTTACTCGCAACACAACACGTATACACCGCCCAATAGTACCTCAACCTATATTAAGACGTCAAGAACTACGGTTAATCTACGGGGAGATTCAAAACGTATTCTAACGTTAGTAACTCCTTTCTAGATAATTAGACGACGTTTCCCTTATATTCAAACCAACCACATACAACCAAGCCAACATCAATAACCATACGTTCAAGTACCAACCCGAGACTATTCAAACAAGACTCGAGAACACTCCGGACAGCCCGCACAATATTCCAAACAGCCCACATTCACAACATTTGATAACATTCCACATACGACTACTACATATTCAAATTACTCTTAATGATCCATAGTCGTAATATTTTCATCTAAACAATCCTACAACAGCCCAACCAACACACAACATAACACACAATCTTAATTACCATTAATCTTCCAAGCTCAACAAGAACAACAACAACACATTAAATAGCCCCTAACTAGCAACGTAAGGATGCCCGATAACTTCACGAACGTCTACGGACATGCCAAATAAACCATTTACGTTTATTATACATTCCTTAACACATTCTTTTCATCCAAATTCATGAACTATACCAAAGAACCACACGTTAAAGCCATTATCCATTTAAATGTAAGAAACTATACTAATACCATATTAACTTCTACAACAGCCCACAAACAATTACAACTTCAACTTGAACCATTAAATACCGTCATTCTCATCATAAAATCCATAACAACAACAACCAAAATACTAAGTAAAATCAATTAGCCATCTCCTACACAAAACAAATCCTACACGGGTTCAACACCAACATACATAATCCCATGAATTCCATCCATATCTACAAATTACAACACGTTCAAACCACCCTTAATACATGTAAAAGAAGATTAACCTTACCTTAACACTTGACCATTCAAATGTACCGGAATTTGTAAATTAAAAAGACAATGATCCTTGCTGCCCTTCAATGATTAATCCTTGTTCCCATGACCTTCATTTGATTAGAAACACCAAGATAATTAATTTGGATCAAGGTTTGAAAGTTCTCTAAAGCTTCGGCCGAGAGCCATCTTCTCTCTATCTCTATATTTTTCTAAGTTGTGAAGATGATGAAATGAGCTCTTAGTCATCACATTTGATATTTATATGATGCCTACATGTTGGGCATGTGTCCCACTCATGGCTTGAGCCAATCAAATTTGGCCATGCCATGGGTGGGACCCACAAGGCCACTAATGCCCAATTAATGAATAATTAACTCTTAATCCCACTTAATTATCTAATCATGGTTAATTAACCCCTAATCTCCATTAATATTTCCATACCAATTAAAATTTATAAGCAATTTGTGCATTAATAAAAATCGAAAGTTAAAAGTCTCTACCTCGTATCCCAAAATAGTCTTGTCCTTAAACTTATCGCGATTAGCTTAAAATATCCCAATGTACAAAAATACGGGATATAACATCCCTCCCCCCTTTAGAACATTCGTCCTCGAATGTTAAACTATTCTCACAAGGTCTTATAGGGACATCGGGGGAGTCTCTTTTATAGCTATCACATATAGTTCATTTATCAATCAACATAACCATTTTAGGAGTTTAGATTACCTGTAGGCATAGGAAACAAGTAGGGATACTTATTCTTCATCTCCTCTTCGGCTTCCCGGTCATCTCCTCCTCGTTATTATTCTCGCCACAATACTTTAACGGAAGCCACGTCTTTAGTACGCAACCTTCTCACACGACGATCCGGTATAGCTACGGGGTTCTCCTCGTACAATAACTCCTCGATTCTGGACATCATCCCCTGGGAATACCCTAGAAGGGTCACCAATGCATTTGCGAAGCATAGACACATGAAACAACGGGTGTCTCGCTTCCAAATCGATGGTAGGTCTAATTCATAGGCAACCTTGCCTACCTTACGAACAATCTGATAAGGCCCAATATACCTCGGGCTAAGCTTCCCCTTCTTGCCGAATCTCATTACACCCTTCATGGGTGACACCTTCAAGAATACCCAATCGCCAATCTGGAATTCTAGTTGTCGACGTCGATTATCTGTATATGACTTCTGTCGACTCTGAGCTGCTAATAACCTTTCCCGAATAAGTTTCACCTTATCAATGGCTTCTTCGAATCATATACGGGGGCCGATTAACTTAGTCTCCCCAACATTAAACCAACCAATAGGTGACCTGCACTTTCTGCCATACAGAGCCTCATACGGTGCCATCTGGATGCTAGAATGGTAGCTATTATTATAGGCAAACTCAATAAGTGGCAGATGATCATCCCGGCTGCCTCTGAAGTCAATAACACATCCCCGCAACATATCTCCTAGCGTCTGAATAGTACGCTCGGCCTATCCGCGATGCCGAGGGTGGAATGTTGTCTTTAAGACTCACCCGTATCCCCAATCCTTCCTCGGAATGATCTCCGGAAGTTAGCCGTAAACCGAGCACCTCATCGGATATAATAGATGTGGGAACTCCGTGAAGTCTTACTATCTCTTTAATATATAACTTTGCATAGTCCTCGACCGAATAAGTAGTCACAATCGGAAGAAAATGGGCTGATTTTGTCGGCTATCTACAATAACCCATATGGAATCATACCTCGGGAGTGCGGGGTAAACCGTAATGAAGTCCATATTGATTGCTTCCCCATTTCCAAGTCGGAATCTCCATCTCCGTAATAATCCACCAGGCTTCGATGCTCGATCTTAACTGTTGGCAATTCGAACCGAGCAACAAACTCTGCTATATCTTTTTTCATGCCATCCCACCAATATAAACATCTAAGGTCATGATACATCTTTGTTGACCCCGGATGCACAGAATAACGGGCATAGTGTGCCTCTCCCATAACCTGTTGCCGCAACCCTGCAACCTTAGGTACACATAATCTGCCCCTATATCGCAGCACTCCGTCAGATGTAATCTCGAATGGGGTCTCCTCCTTCTTAAGGGCTGCATCTCTATATTGTGCCAGAACAGGGTCCTCGTACTGACGTCGCTTTACCTCTTCCATAATAGAGGATTCAGCAACTTCTCGGACAGAAACCCCACTATCTCCAGAATCAGCCAAACGGACTCCAAGACTAGCTAGCTGATAAATCTCACGAACTATTTCCTTTCTTTATGGTTGCACGTCCGTCAAGCTGCCCATAGACTTACGGCTAAGTGCATCTGCTACAACATTTGATTTCCCTGGATGGTACAGAATATCAACATCATAGTCTTTCAAAGAACTCTAGCCACCTCCTTCCGTCGCAAATTCAGCTCCTTCTGCTTAAAGATATATTGGAGGCTTTTGTGATCCGTATAAATATCAACATGCACGCCATATAGATAATGCCTCCATATCTTCAAAGCGTGAATCACCGCTGCTAATTCCAGATCATGAGTAGGATAATTTCTTTCATGTTTCCTGAGCTGTCGGGAGGCATAGGCTATTACTTTGCTATGCTGCGTCAATACACAACCTAGTCCAACACCGGAAGCATCACAATAAATAACATAACCATCTGGTCCCTTAGGAAGAGTTAAAACTGGAGCTGTAGTCAACTTATCTTTCAGCAACTGGAAGCTTCGTTCACAAGCATCCGTCCACTGGAACTTAGCTGCCTTTTGAGTTAGCCTCGTTAAAGGCGCTGAAATCGAAGCAAACTTCTCCACAAATCTCCGTAATATCCGCTAGCCCCGTAAAACTACGTACCTCGGTAGGTGTCGTAGGTCTAGGCCAAGTCTTTACGACCTCGGTCTTGTGTATCTACCCGAATGCCATCGCTCCAACAATATGCCCCGAAGAATGCTGCGAAGTCAACCGAATTCACATTTAGAGAATTTAGCATACAATTTAAATGGCCGGAGCACCCAAGTACCGTTCTCGGATGATCCGCATGCTCCTCCATCGATCGTGAATAGACGAATATCATCAATAAATACAATCACGAACATATCTAGGAACGGCTTGAATACTCGGTTCATCAGATCCATAAACACTACTGGAGCATTGGTTATCCCAAAAGACATCACCCTAAACTCATAGTGCCCATATCGGGTCCTGAATGCAGTCTTTGGAATGTCTGTCTCTCTTACCCGCACCTGGTGATAGCCTGACCGCAGGTCTATCTTCGACAAACACTTAGCACCACGTAACTTGTCAAATAAATCATCAATCACGGGGAGGGGATATCTATTCTTTATGGTCACCTTGTTCAAATTGCCTATAATCAATACACATCCGCGACCGACCCATCTTTCTTTCTCACGAACAATGCGGTGCTCCCCGGCGATGTCTTGGGCCTAATGAAGCCCTTCTCTAACAAATCCCTCACTCGCTCCTTCAATTCTTTCGATTCCCGCAAGTGCCATTACGTAGGGAGGAATATATATGGGCAGAGTATCTAGCAACACATCTATAGTGAACTCTATCTCCCGCTCAGGAGGAAGACACAAGTTCATCCGGAAATTCATTGACTACGGGGTCGATCGAAGAGTCGGTACTCGCTTTCAAGTCATTCACATGAACCAGATGATAAATATAACCCTTTCTAACCATCTTCCTTGCCTTGAGGTATGAAATAAACTTACCCCTCGGCGATGCCGTATTCCCTAGCCATTCTATAGTTGGCTCCCCTGGGAACTGAAACCGAACTATCTTGTTTCTACAATCAACGTTAGCATAACAAGAAGCTAACCAATCCATACCCATAATAACATCAAACTCAGTCATATCTAACTCTATCAAATACGCCAAGTATGACGACTATATATATTCACCGAACATTTTTTATATACTTGCTTTGCTATAACAGAATCTCTTACCGGTGTAGCTACCTCAAATGGTTCTATCAACTCAGGTTTTATTTCGATTCTACTAGCAACAAAGGGAGATATATATGATAAGGTGGAGCCTGGATCTATCAATGCATATACGTCCCGAGAGAAAATCGATAATATACCTGTAACCACATTTGGTGACGCCTCCCCCGATCCCGTCTACTAGCCAAAGTATATGCGGTTCGAAGGACCGCTAGAACCGGAAGCTCCGCCACGGCCTCTACCACGGCTCCTGCTAGTGTCCGAATACCCCCGCCCCATAGGGCGCATAGCCACGAAGAAGATGAACCAAAGACTTACCCGGTGGTGAGGTTGCACCACACCGGACTACCCCCAAAGCACACTCCCTCATAATATGGCCTTGACGGTGTGCAAGTAAAGCAAGCACCTGTAGCGAAACGGCATTCCCCAAAATGAGGCCTACCACAACGAGAACACCCAGGCAAAGGTGGCCTCGACTGACCCGAACTCCCGCGCATCCGTGAACACGAAGCTCGCGGAGCTTCCGACATGCTCCTGAATACTCTGTGCTATCAAATCTCCTACCCGTGAACTGCGGGGGTGCACTCCGTGCTAGCTGAGAGGGATATCTGCTATACTGCTGCTGAGGCTGCCTGCCTCGAAACTCACCCGGATAGCCAGCTGATCTAGCTCTCTAATGCTGGCCTCTGTCATAATCTCTATCCGGTGGCATCCCTATGCCGATCCTCTACCCCCCGCGCATAAGCCCGTACCCGAGCAATATCCATACCTACGAGAAGCCATTACCATACGCCTATCAATCAAGTAACGATCCACCCCCATCACATAACGATGCACCCTATCGCCTATATCGGTACAATAGTGAGCGCGTATCCGGCCGCCGAATCAAATTCAAGACTATAATCTCGAACACTTCTACCATTCTGCCTCAGATGTAAGAATCTATCAACTCTGGCTCGCCTCATCTCCGGAGGTAGAAAGTGGTCAAGGAAGGCCTCCACAAACACATCCCATACCTCTAGAGGAGCATCCTCGCCCCTAGACAACTCCCCCGGGACTCATACCGATTAACGGCCACATCACGCAACCGATACGAAGCCAACTCAACGTACTCGGTCTCGGAAGCTCCAATTATCCTCAATGTACGCTGCATCTATCGAATAAACTCCTGCGGATCCTCCCCGGGCTTTGACCCGAAGAACTCTGGGGGATTACAAGTCAAGAAGTCACGAGCCCTCAAACTATCATGTCTATCCGCATAGTCAACTCCTAGTCCCCGCCGCGAGCCCGCCCCCGCCGCCAACCCAGTCGACAAGAATGAACTGCATCTCTCATAGCCCTATCCTCCGCCCCTGGCTGAGGAGCTGGAGGCTCGGGTACTGGAACCTCGGGAGCTGGCGGTGGAGCCGCCCCCTGATCTGCAGCTGCTACTGCTCTAAGCTCCTCTGGAGGTGGTGGTGTAGCAGAGCTCGCTGACTGGAGCACAATCTCGGGCATAGACTGGGCACGGGCCCTAGTAACTCTCCGGGTCTGGCTAGTCTCTCCTGCTACTGACTTGCCCTTCTGGGCAGCTGTCGCTTTCTTTGGAGGCATCGTTGTAAACATAGTAATCTGTTAGGGAGGAATTATCCTGATAATACAGCTCTATCGCACGATCTAGAGTAAGAAGGAAAGATAACATCCTAAATGTCCTGTAGCTTCCTGTTTATAGATGTGGTGCACAACACACCGATAAACAAGACTCTACTAGACACGATCTGTAGACACTCCGAGGATGAACTGCTCTGATACCACTTTTGTCGCGACCCAACCCCGTAGGCCGTGACTAGTGCCCAAGTTGGACACTCGTATACCCACCTGTTAACTATAATCGATCCACAACTAACATAATAGGGAACTTATAAAAACAAAACGTCGTCTCAAAACTGTCATATATATATACATATCACAGCAACCTGTCTCCTGAGGAGTTACAACTATCAACAGATAACATCACACATAAGCCGGCAAGGCTATCATAATATAGGGGAACGTTCCAGCCATAAACAAGCCGACAAGGCTGCCATAACACACAACTTCCGAAAACATATATATATACGCAAGCCGACAAGGCTGCCACTATGCACAACATCCCAATATATATATATATATATATATATATATATATATATATATATATATATATATATATCGACAAGGCTGCCACTACGCACAACATCCCAAAATATATATATATATACGCAAGCCGACAAGGCTACCACTACGAAAGGGAACGTCCCAAAATACAAGTCATGCTAGCACAGTTGGACAACATCTATATATAACCCACACATATGTCTACATACCTCTAAGAGTAACAACAGTATCATATGACGGGACAGGGCCCCGCCGTACCCCTGGATAAACACATATAGACAACAAAAGGATCTGTACCAAAAATCTAGGCTCCGGGATAAGGGAGCACTCCAAGATAGATGAATAGATATCCTAAGGCTCACGGATCACCAAAACGAGCGTCGTACTGCGGCATGAAACGCGGCCCCGAAGAAAGGGGGTCGACGAGATATGTACCGAGTATATAAAGCATGAAATACAATAAGAAAGATCATAAGCTGAAGTAGGGATTCCAGGAGACAAGTATAATAGTCAAGAAGTCACCGTACCCGTACCTTACGAATGAAATCATGCATATCATTATCATATACCGTACACGGCCCATTATGGGACTCGGTGAATAAAGTCGTGTACACGTATACCGTACCCGGCCCATCATGGGACTCGGTGCCATATCATATCAACATATCATCGTATCATTATATCACCATATCATCATAGCATCATATAGCGTACCCGACCCTCTAGTGAGGGACTCGGTGGATAATGTAGTAAAATGTGCGTGATAACATACCCGGCCCGGGACTCGATGAAAGATGTAATAACAGTATGCACGACCAGAGTAGCGAGTAACCATATGCATATAAATCATCTTTTGAGACTCAATAGATAAGTAGACTAATCAACGCTCGAGTATCAGGATGATAGTCATACTCAGTACTCTTGAACATCATTATGAACTATATCAAATAAAGCCTCAGGGATCATAGACATGTATCAAATTAATACGAAACAACTTATGAAAGTTATGGTCATTAGTCATTATAGAGTTTTTCAAGAATAGGAACTTTTATGTATCATTTACTATCCAATCATATAAAAGACTCGAGGGCAGTAGCTCGACTATTCTAAGAGTTCTAACATCAAGAAGTGAATAAGAATCATAAACCATGCTCGAAACTTTGTGAATAGAATTACCCCAAAGCTCATATCATACATTACTTATGTCTAGGACATGCCAAAAGAAAGAAGGGATAGGCTTCACATACCTTTAGCGTTTACTCGCAACACCACACGTATACGCCGCCCAATAGTACCTCAACCTATATTAAGACGTCAAGAACTACGGTTAAGCTACGGGGAGATTCAAAACGTATTCTAACGTTAGTAACTCCTTTCTAGATAATTAGACGACGTTTCCCTTATATTCAAACCAACCACATACAACCAAGCCAACATCAATAACCATACGTTCAAGTACCAACCCGAGACTATTCAAACAAGACTCGAGAACACTCCGGCAGCCCGCACAATATTCCAAATAGCCCACATTCACAACATTTGATAACATTCCACATACGACTACTACATATTCAAATTACTCTTAATGATCCGTAGTCGTAATATTTTCATCTAAACAATCCTACAACACCAACCAACACACAACATAACACACAATCTTAATTACCATTAATCTTCCAAGCTCAACAAGAATAACAACAACACATTAAAGCACCACTAACTAGCAACGTAAGGATGCCCGATAACTTCACGAACGTCTACAGACATGCCAAACAAACCATTTACGTTTATTATACATTCCTTAACACATTCTTTTCATCCAAATTCATGAACTATACCAGCAACCACACGTTAACAACATTATCCATTTAAATGTAAGAAACTATACTAATACCATATTAACTTCTACAACAGCCCACAAATAATTATAACTTCAACTTGAACCATTAAATACCTTCATTCTTATCATAAAATCCATAACAACAACAACCAAAATACTAAGTAAAATCAATTCGCCATCTCCTACACAAAACAGTCCCTACACGGGTTACATAATCCCATGAATTCCATCCATATCTACAAATTACAACACGTTCAAACCACCCTTAATACATGTAAAAGAAGATTAACCTTACCTTAACACTTGACCCTTCAACGGCTGGAATTTGTAAATTAAAAAGACAAAGATCCTTGTTGCCCTTCAATGATTAATCCTTGTTCCCATGACCTTCATTTGATTAGAAACACCAAGATAATTAATTTGGATCAAGGTTTGAAAGTTCTCTAAAGCTCAGCCATGGCCGAGAGCCATCTTCTCTCTATCTCTATATTTTTCTAAGTTGTGAAGATGATATTTCTATACCAATTAAAATTTATAAGCAATTTGTGCATTAATAAAAATCGGAAGTTAAAAATCTCTACCTCGTATCCCAAAATAGTCTTGTCCTTAAACTTATTGCGATTAACTTAAAATATCCCAATGTACAAAAATACGGGATATAACAGGAGCCATCTTTCTTCCTCACCAACAACACGGGTGCTCCCCATAGGGATGAACTAGGCCTTATGAAGCCTTGAACTAGGCCTTATGAAGCCTTTCTCTAGCAAGTCCTTCAATTGCTCCTTCAACTCTTTCAACTCTGCGGGAGCCATTCTATAAGGAGGAATAGATATGGGTTTAGTATCCGGTAGCACATCGATAGAAATATCAATCTCCCGCTTTGGAGCGAGGCCTGGAAGCTCATCCGAAAATACATCCGAAAAATCATTCACCACGGGGACAAACTGAGAGTTACCGATTCGACTTTTATATCTTGACCCCGGACTAAATGATAAATACAGCCTTTAGCAATCATTTTCCTGGCCTTGAGATAGGAAATAAAACTACCTCTCGGAGACGCTGTATTTCCTTTCCATTCCAAAATTGGTCCTCCCGGAAACTGGAAGCGAACCATTTTTGTTCTGCAATCGACATTAGCATAGCAAGAAGCTAACCAATCCATGGCAATAATAACATCAAATTCCACCACTTTCAACTCATGTAAATCAACCATAGTATGATAATCACAAATCACAACTACACAATTTCTATATACTCGACTAGCTATTACCGGTTCACCAACGGGTGTCGATACCTCGAAAGGTTTGATTGACTCCGGTTTAACCCCAAATCAACCCGCAATATATGGAGTAACACATGATAATGTGGAGCCCAGATCTATCAATGCATATACATCAAGAGAAAATACCGATAATATACCTGTAACAACATCAAGGAAGGACTCAAGATTCTGTCGTCCAGCCAAAGCATAGATACGGTGCTGAGGACCACTAGAATTGGGAGCTCCTCCTCTACCTCTACCATGAATGACCGGCGCCTGTGAACCTTGCCCCAAAGGGCGTATGGATGATGAAGACCCGGTTGCCGACCCTGAAGGATGGATCCTACCCTCTACCACCAATCGAGGGGCAGTCACGCATGATATGGCTTAGCCGATCGCATGCATAGCAAACATCTGAACCTAATCGGTACTGGCCCCAATGTAACTTCCTTCACTGGGAACATCATGGCATGGGTGGCCTCACTTGACCCGAGTCACCTATGTAATGAGAACCTGAAGCTCTAAAACTCTGACTCAGCCGGAGTGAGTAGATTTATCAAATATCTAGATCGTAAACCGTGGAGGCGCGCTAGTCATAGAATGGCCTGAATGCCTAGAGAACAGCTGTCTTTGCCCTCTTCTAAACTCACTAGTCAGACCCGAAGATCTAGCCCTCTTGTTATAACCTCTATCAAGTTCACGCTCGCCTCTTTGCGGTTGTTGGCTTTCCTCCAAATTCTGGGCATGGGATTGAATGCGAGAAATATCCATATTGTCCTGAAGGGACACAGTCAAGCACTTATCCATCAAATGTGTCACTAAGCCACACACAAATCGGTGCACTCCATCACCCATATCCACTTCCATGGCCGGAGCATACCTAGCCAAAGAATTGAAGCGGAGACTATACTCTAAGGCACTCATCCTTCCTTGCCTAAGATTCAATAACTTGTCGGCTCTAGCCCACCAAACTTCTGGGGGCAAGTAATGTCGAAGGAAGGCATCAACAAATTCTTGCCATACCGGGGGAGGTGCATTGACTCCCCTAGAAGACAACCAAACCGTATACCAATGAACCGCAACATCCCGTAATATACATGATGCTAACTCTACCGATTCAACTTCTGAAGCATGCATTAGCTGAAGTGTCCTCAACATTCCATCAATAAAGTTTTGAGGGTCCTTATCCGGTTTTGACCCGAAGAACTCCAGAGGGTTTAGGCTTATAAAATCGCGGGCTCTTGCACTTACCGCCCTATCATCATGACCTATACCCTATCGCTGGGCCTGTGCGGCAACCAATTGAATGACGTCTTTCATCTCTTGGCCCGAAACCTCTGGTGGAGGAGCTGGGGGTGCTGGAGCTGGGGCTGAGACTCCCTTATGCTCCGTAAAAATAGGCAACGACTGAGAGGGCTAAGATTGAACCGCATTCTGGGACTCACCCTCCTCTATATTAGTTGGTGGTGCTCTTTCAGCCCGCCTTTCTATCACTGTCTTGCCCTTTTGGGCTGCTGTAGCTTTTCTCTTTACAGATATTTCTAAAATACATAGCACACGGTTAAAGAAAGAGAAATCCTTATATCATAGCTCTATCGCACGACCTATGAAGAAAGAAGGTCATTCAATCCTAAATGCCCGCAGCCTCCTGTTTATAAGTATGGCGCGCACCACACCTATAAACAAAAATCGACTGGACACGACTCGTAGATACACCCTAGGACGGAACTGCTCTGATACCACTTTTTTCACGACCCAACCGGAGGGCCATGACGGGCACCAGGAGCTAACCCACCCGGGCACCTCTCATCGTACATTCATATTCATATCTAGGTGAGCCACATGGCTTATCAACAAACTCTGTGCCTCAATAATACCATTTTCAACAGCTAAAACACTTTTATATCAGCATCAACAACTACCCCCATATACATATACACATGCCGACGAGGCTAAAAAAATAATATATCAAAAATATGAGCCGACAAGGCAAAAGACATCTACTATACATGACTATCTACGAGCCTCTAAGAAGAGTATGAGACATCATCATAAGGACGGGACAGGGCCCCGCCATGCCCATATGTATATACACAAAAGAATATACCAACAGCTGCAGCTCCAGATCAAATGGAGCTCCTCTAAGCAATCACTGGATATGCAGCCTAAGGATAAAGTCTATCTCCCTGTCCACCTGCGGGCATGACGCAGCGTCCACAAATAAAAGGATGTCAGTACGGATAATGTACTGAGTATGTAAGGCATAATCATTAACATAATAGAAACATGAACGGTAACATAAGAAAGAAGAGTCATGGGATGATAGAGCCATTTATACCTCTAGCGACGTTCATCATATTTACTTACCCTTTTTCTAATGGGAACCTTCCATTTCATACATTTATACATATAGTAGTATCATACCCGACCATAGAGGTTCGGTGTCTCACATACCCGGCCATGACAAGGCTTGGTGTTATACATACCTGGCCCTATCAAGGCTAAGTGTCATCCGTACCCAACTGCAGTGGTGTGTGCGCAATAGATATCATACCCGGCCATATAAGCTCGGTGTCACTTAATAGTCATACATACATACATATATATATATATATATATATAGTGCATAAGTATCATTGACATCATCATCATCATCCTCACTATTGCTATATCTTTCCTTTGAGGATCAGCTATCATAGGAAAGAACCAATAGTACCATGAGAACATTAAGAACTATGAGCTTTGGTGATTCTAGGAACCGAAGTCATCATAGAAGACATTGTGGAATTCACGTGAAGGTATACACAATGGAATCATGCCTTAAGGAAAGAAGGGTTAACCTTACATACCTCTTTGTATTCTTTAACTACCTAACGTTCACCGCCAGGGCTTGAGAAATCTATATTTAAAAGGATTCATACCATGGTTAAGTCTTAAAGACATTCTTGAATTCAAACTAGAACAACTCATGAGCTAACAAAAATTGGGCAGCATTTCCCCTATTTCATCGACTTCCACCATATCATAAAAAAATTCCCAAACAACCATAATAACATCCACAATATCACAATCAAGTAGTCGTATTCCATTAAGTCTAAAAATTCACTCTCATATTCAACTTATGTCAACAACTTCACACCAACCCTTTGCACAATTTTATACAACACTTCCTTGTCACTATTAATACCCTTCATAACAAGATTATATCCATAGCATACTAAGAATCATGACTCAAGTTACTTTACTGCTCAAAAAGATCATGAAATCTACATTTGGGCCTCATTTTCTACTTTCTCCTTTCACCCAAGTTATTCAACAACTAAGCATTCTTAATAACATGAAATAATCATGAAAACTAACCTTTTATCTCATAAGAATGAGCTTTGGAGCAAGTTACCAACTTGTATGAAAACCCTAACTTCAATACCCAAGAAATTCTTGAAGTCTACTAACCCTAGCAAGTCTTCCAACACATGGATATCTTGATTCTTGCCTCTTGATCTTTAATTTCTCTTGGATTTGTGTTGATATGGTGTATGGAATATTCTAGAGCTCTCAAGAGTTGTGGAGAAGATGGGAAATGAAAAATAGGAACTTGGGTCATCTATTTATAACAAGAAAATAAAGCTGCCCGACGTGATTATACGGACACTTATACGGTCCGTATAATTTTATACTGTCCGTATAAGTGACCGTATAATGCCACCAGTGATGACCCTTCACTGTAACTATTATACGGATCCTTATATGGGTAGTATAAAGTTATACGAACCGTATAAGTGGTCGTATAACTCACCTTTTCCAAAATTGTTTTCGTTGATTTGCTTGATCTCAAATCCTTGTTGAACCTTATTAACACTTATATAACACTTCATCAACCATCTAAGAGGCCCTATAGTACCTCCTCAAGACATTACTAAATACGCATCAACTCAACTATTGCGAAAACCTTTCCAAACATGACTTACATTTCACTTCCTTCAACAACTTAATTTCGCATATTCATATGCCTTCAAAATCTTATGGTATGCACTTTAAGCTATCTAATACATTCCTTAATCTCATAAGGAGTACTTATTCACCTTAAGCTCGCATTAGTCTACTCACAAGGCAACAATCCGAGATTTTTGAGATGTAATAGATCTACAGAAAAAAACGTGTGTCTCGACCTGTTCTAGGTCGATCCGAGCCAAACCTTGTGAAGCAATGAAAATCGAGTTTGTACATTCACAATACAACAACAAAGACACAGAAATTCGTATTGTTTGACTTGAAAATTGAAGAAAAAGTAAAAAGGAAAGGATTAATACCGCATTTGGAGTTATTTTCGCGAAATCAGGTGGAACCAACTGTTTCACCATAATAAACATACAAAAGCTGTAGTATCTTTGTAACATCTGTGTTTTTGCCATTTTTGGCAAAGAGAAAGGAAAAGAATCGAGGTGCGGTGCTAGGGTTTACATGGAAGAGGAAAGAGAGGAGAGAGGGGGGATAAGGAGGCGTTTGGTATGAAAATAAAACATGAAAGGGGCATTGCCCCCTTATCAGAGAAAAGGTTGGGCTGAGTCACACCCGTTTGGGCTGGACTCGGTCCAGAAAAATTGGATATATTCCCCCCCTCCCCCCCCCCCCCCCTTTCATGTATATGCGTATATTTATATTGTGTATATAATATACGTATATTTGATGTATATGTACGTATGAAGGGTATATGGGCATTTTTAACAAATGGATAAAATTGAGGTATCAATTATTGACCATAATAAATTAATTATTAGCAAATCAGGACGTAATTAACCTACTTAATTAATTTAAAATATGCCTATTGTGTAAACAAACTCAATTTCGCAAATATAGCCTTAATTGAATTAAAATCTAATTGACCATTCTAATTATAACCCTTTTTTGACTTAACTGCTATTTAAAGTGAAATTACACTAGTGACCTCAATTAATTTCAGCCAAACGAATTTGGCCATTTTCAATTAAGACCACTAGACGGCTAATTTTGCAAAAATGACCCCTATTGCCTTAACCATAAATTGGCTAATTCCATTGTGGTCATAATGCAAATAATTAAATGATTAAAAATTAATTTTGCATTAATGCTCCTCTATTTTGATTAACTAGCCTAATTAAAACATTTATAGACAATTATGAATAATTTTAACAAATTATAAAATTACACAAAATTAAAGATTAAGGGATAAAAATGGTCAATTATTTTAATTACTCAAACTCCTTGGATTAAAGGGAATAATTTATTTGCTAATTTTATTTTTGACAATTTAAACATTCGAATAAATAATTATTTTAGAATTGTTTTTCTTTGATTAAATTTAACAAATACCTCATAAATGTCACAAAATGTACCAATTAATTCCTAAATGACTTATAATATCCTAGAAATTATTTTATCAATTTAAAGGAGTAAAAATATTGACCTAAGCAATTTTAAAAAATTATTTTGATCCCTAAAAATGCATGATTCATTGTGCTTGCCATCCAAGGACTCTGGGTAATTAAAATAAATTACGGGAGGTCAAAAATTAGGTGTCAATAATTTCCCCTTCGGTGTTCGGGAATGTCGAAACCATCCCTGAGCAACGAAATTTGACTAACCCTAATTTTTGACTGACCCGACAAATTTTACCTCTCATTATTATGTAATTTTCACACATGTGGCCAGACTCTGGTTTCTGGGTTTCCTACGTATCTCGGGTTATATGAGAATTCAGACCACCTGTAGTTCGACTCAACTAAGGACTTTTAAGTGATTTAGAAGGAAAGTCCTGAGATCCCCAGTATTGTGACTGGGGTTTCTCCAGACGACTATTAGACTATGACCGACTCTCTAGTTTTGAGTCCGCCTACATATCCCTGATTTCTGGAAATCAGGTCACATGTAGTTCGACTCGTTGGAGAAGAGTATATCCTTTATGCGGGAATACCTGCAGACTTCCCGATGTGTATCTGACCGGTCGCGATTTTTTTAGTGAAAAAAATAAAACAAGACAAAATTGTGGCATAGTCTAAGATCGGATGGCTTCCAAATCCTAGCCGGAGAGCTTGAATCTCATGGGCACCCTATCTTGACCGGCTGCGTAAGAAAAAGTTTCATGTTTGCTCCGCAATTTGTCTGGATCTGGTTCAGCAAGCCAGCTCCTTTCTGGCGGCTGTGTGCCTGTTTCCTGGACTGTATAATATTGCAGATATTCTTCATGGAATTTTAGGTGAATGGGCCTCTCGGTTGTTTGCATGAATGGCCCTCTTGGCAGTTTGCATGAATGGCCCTCTCGGCAATTTATATGAATGGCCCTCTCGGCAGTTTGTATGAATGGCCCTCTCAACAGTTTGATATGAATGGACCTCTCGGCAGTTTGTATGAATGGCCCTCTTGGCAATTTGTATGAATGCCCTCTCGGCAGTTTGTATGAATTGCCCTCTTGGCAATTTATATAAATGGCCCTCTCGGCAGATTGATATGAATGGCCCTCTCAGCAAATTAAATAAATGAATGGCCCTCTCGGCATACAGATGACAGATAGGGCCCTTGTAGCTTGATGATCTTTCTTTCGTCCGTTGTATTGGTTGTTGACCCTCATGGTCGGATATGCCCTTCGCCCTTGTCATGACCCTTTTGGTCGGATGTATCTTTATGTTCATCCATTGTTACCCTCTTGGTCTGATATATCTTTGTCATCAGATTTTGCGTGACCCTTTTGGTCAGATATGCCTTTTTTTCCTTGTCATGGCCCTTTTTGCTGGATTTGCCTTTATCTTTTTGTTCTTTGTGACCCTCGCGGTCGAGTATGTCTTTGTCACTCATTATTTGTTGTGATCTCCCAGTACTTTGCCTTTCAACTGAGTTTGCTCTTCGTCCTTGCTATGAGTTTGCCGATTGATGATGTACCTGCATCCTGTTAAAAACCTACATCCACAGAAAAATTGTGAGTTTCCTAAGAGGGCAATTAGCGTTGTCATCCTCCCGTTCGGTGTCTCCTCTTGATGCTCCTTTGAACCCTCTTGGGCTCGTTATTTCGAGACATGTTTTGGGATGTGCTTATACTAATTTCAAAATTTAAAGTAAAGTTTATAAAGATGCGCGTTGTTTTCCTTTTTAGAAATGTTTTATTTCGTTTTGTGTTGCGACGTGCGTTTTCTTCGAATGAGGTCTTTCGATTCTTCCCGAAGATGTGATGTTGAGTTCTGAATTGGTAGAAATTTTGATATGTTTCTTAAAAATTCCGTCCCTAGTTTTGGGTTTTGTTCTGATCGGCTCTTGCATTGTCTTGTCACGCGGTTCTGCCCCAGTGTATGGCTTTGCCTTGCCCTCATCTTTGTTGATTTCTGATAGCGATTTTTGAGGTTTCCTCAAATATTCTGCCCTATTGTAGGGCTAATGCTGGCGGATTCTTGTGCCGACCCTTATAGGTTGATCTTGTTTTTGCTTCTGGTTTATTCTCTCTGGGGTTTCCTACGGGTTTCTTGGGTTTTTCTTTTATGACGACGGAGCTCAAGAGCGCCTACGTATCCTGTCGTAGTAGGAATTCAGGTTGAATGTAGTTCAAAATAAAGTAACTGAGTTTCTAGTTTTTTATTGTTTTTTCCTATTCTATTACAAAAGTACGATTACAAGGAAACGATAATGCAGTTATAAGCAAATAGAATCCTAAACATAGTATCTCTTGAGTGCGTCTGCATTGATAGCTTTGGGCCACTCTTGTCCATCCATCTCGGCTAGGGCTATGGCTCCTCCTGAGAATACTTTCCTGACTATGTACAGCCCTTGCCAGTTTGGCACAAATTTTCCTTTGTATTCTTCTTGGTGGGGGAAGACTCGCTTGACCATGAGTTGTCCAATTTGGAAGAGTCGGGCTCTGACCCGTTTGTTGAAGGCTCGAGACATTCTTTGTCTGTACAGTTCTCTGTGGCATACCGCCACTATTCTCTTTTCATCTATCATGGCCAGTTGCTCGTAGCGATTTCTGACCCATTCTGCATCATTTAGCTCTGCCTCTTAGATGATCCTGATTAAAGGGATCTCCACTTCCGCGGGTATGACCGCTTCTGTACCGTAGACAAGGAGGTATGGGGTTGCCCCGATGAAAGTTTGAGTTGTCGTTCTATATCCCAACAAAGCATAAGGCAACTGCTCATGCCAATTTTTGTAGTTGTCGCTCATTTTTCTCAAGATTCTCTTGATGTTCTTGTTGGCAGCCTCTATGGCTCCATTCATCTGTGGCCGGTTAGCGGTAGAGTTTCTGTGGATGATCTTGAATTGTCCACATATGTCCTTCATCAAATGGTTGTTCAGATTGGCACCATTGTCTATGATGATGGATTCCGGTACACCGAATCGACATATCAGATTATTTTTGACAAAGTCAGCCACAACTTTCTTGGTCACTGATATGTATGAAGTTGCTTCTACCCATTTGTTAAAGTAGTCGATGGCGACTAAGGTGAAGCGATGTCCAAAGGGAGGCTGGAGGCTAGATGGGTCCTATGACGTCCATTCCCCATGCCAGGAATGGTCAAGACGAGCTCATCATACCTAACTCTGTGGGGGGAACCTTGCTCAGATCTCTGTGTATCTGACACTGATGGCACTTTTGCAAGAATTTATAGGAGTCATGCTCAATGGTCATCCATTAATATCCTGTCCTCAGGATTTTCTTAGCCAGGATGAATCCATTTATGTGGGGTCCGCATGCCCCTTGTGCACCTCTTTCCGCAGTTTTGTAGCCTCTTCGGCGTCTACGTGCTTGAGTAACCCAAGGTCAGGGGTTCTTTTGTACAACACTTCTTTGTTCAAGAAGAATCCATTAGCCAACCTCCTGATGGTCTTCTTCTGATTCACTGAACTCTTTTAGGTACTCTCCTTTCTCCAGGTATGCCTTGATATCGGCATACCATGGTTGGCCATCCGGCTCGGCCTCAACATGGGCACAGTGAGCCTATTCTTCTCTCAGTATAATCTCTAGTAGATCAATGTGAGCACTCTCAGGGTGGTGGATTTTGGAGGCTATCATAGCCAATGCGTCTGCAAACTCATTTTGAGCCCTCGGAGTGTGCCTGAAGTCGATACTCTTGAATCTCCAGCATAATCTCTGTACCAGATTGACATATGGGATTATTTTATCATTTTTGGTTGCCCAATTTCCTTTCACTTAATTTATGAGCAAATCGGAGTCCCCGATTACAAATAACTCTTGCATGTTCATGCCCAATGCCATCCTGAGGCCGAGGATACAAGCTTCATATTCTGCCATGTTGTTGGTACATCTGAAGTTGAGCTTTGCGGCCATCGAATAGTGTTGTCCTGTTTCTGATATTAACACTGCCCCAATGCCTGTCCTTTGTAATTGACTGCTTCATCGAAAAACAGTCTCCAACCTGAGTATGGTTCTGCCACCTCTTCTTCTATAGCCATTACTTCCTCATCTGGGAAGAAAGTCCGTAAAGGTTCAAGTTTACTTTCTGCCAATAAGTCAGCTAAGGCTTGTCCTTTGATTGCCTTTTGTGCTACGTATAAGATGTCGAATTCACTCAGTAGCATCTGCTATTTAGCCAATTTTTCGATGGGCATCGGCTGACAAAAAATATATCTCAATGGATCCATTATAGATATGAGGTGAGTGGTGAACACCGATAGGTAGTGCCTCAGCTTTTGAGCAATCCAGGTCAGAGCACAATAGGTTTTCTCTACGAGCGTATATCGTGCCTCACAGAATGTGAACTTCTTACTTAGATAGTAGATGGCATGTTCCTTTTTTCCCTCTTCATCATGCTGGGCGAACATGTACCCGAAAGCATTTTCTGATACTGACAGGTACAGTAACAGAGGACTCCCTTGCCTGGGTGTCTCTATGATGGGAGGATTGGAAATATATCTCTTTATTTTGTCAAATACCTCTTGGCATCCTTCCGTCCAATTTGTGGGAGCATCTTCTTGGTCAATTTAAGGATTGGCTCCACAATCACAGTTGAGTGGGCTATGAATAGCCCAACGTAGTTTAACCTTCCAAAGAAGCTCATGACTTCTTTCTTTGTCTTGGGAGGCGGCAACTCCCGAATTTCTTTGATTTTGGTAGCATCCAGTTCAATACCCCTGCGGCTGACTATGAATCCTAGTAACTTACCTGCAGGCACTCCAAATGCGCACTTTGCAGGGTTAAACCTCAGATTGAACTTGCGAAGTCTGTCAAAGAACTTGCGCAAGTGCATGGTATGTTCCGAGCTTTCCCTTGATTTTATAATGACATCGTCCACATAGACTTCAATCTCTCGATGCATCATATTGTGGAACAGGGAAGTCATAGCTCTCATGTATGTAGCGCCGGCATTCTTGAGGCCGAACGGCATTACCCTGTAATGGTAGACTCCCCAAGGGGTGATGAAAGCTATTTTTTCTGTATCGTCTTCGCTCATGAGTATCTGATGGTATCCGGCGAAACAATCCATGAATGACTGCAGCTCGTGTTTAGCGCAGCTATCTATTAGAATGTGGATGTTTGGGAGAGGAAAGTTTTCTTTTGGACTAGCCCGATTGAGATCTCGGTAGTCCACACAGATTCGAATCTTTTCATCCTTCTTGGGTACTGGCACTATGTTGGCCACCCAAGTAGGGTAGGATGTCACCTCCACTATTCCACACTTGATCTGTTTCTCTACTTCGTCCTTTATCCGGATACTCATGTCTGGCTTAAACGTTCGCATCTTTTGTTTGACCGGGATAAAATCCTCCTTGATGGGTAATATGTGGGCCACTATTTCAGTGCTCAATCCCGGCATATCTATGTATGACCAGGCGAAGACGTCCACATATTCCTTCAACAGAGCTATGAGCTCTTCTTTCTGTGGAGCTCCCAAGTGAGCACTGATTCGTGTCTCTTTGACATCCTCTTCGTCACCGAGGTTGATCACCTCAGTTTTATCCATATTTGTCTTCTTCTTATCTTCTAATTCTTCCAATTCTTCTACCAGTCCCTCTGGCATCATTGTTGCTTCGTCGTATTCCTCGTATTCCTGCTGACTATTTCCCTCTTTCCTTTCACGACACGTCATGACATTTTTGGTTATTTTATTACGGTTACTACTGAACAGGTGAGGCAAAGTAAAGTTAGGTTTATTATTGTTTGTTATGCGTGGTTAGTTAGAAAACTTTCGTTATTATTATCTAATTAGGATAGCAGTTTTACGTAGACCGAGGCTTTTCATTAATTCAAGAGTAATTGATTACAAACTGTGGTCCTAGTTCGGAACAATGTCAGACCATTTCCATTTTTAAACATCACGAAGTTATTTAGAAAAGCTGATCATTCGGGCCTCAGCCGACGTTGCCATTTTTTAGCAAAAGATTTTAAGGAAAATCTAATCTCTCCACCGAGGAGCTAGGAGGGGAGTAGATGTCCAATTGTTCAAACGCTCTCCTGGCCTCAAACTGCGTATGGTGAGCGTCTCCCGGCTGTCCTCAATGATCGCGCAACATCCCTCTTCTTGAAACAGCGACTCGAGACCCCCATCAGTTTCTTTTTCGTTTAGCATCAGCATCTTTCTGGAAAATGACTGGTACAAACCCGGAATGGGACTAGATAGGTTCCCCGTTCTGGGTTCTCTCTTGATAGCCTTTGTAAGCTTATCCTCACTAGGAGTATACCATAGACCGATGTGGTAATTTTCTTTTGGGATTGGCACAGGCTCTGTTATCCCTCCAAGGTCCCTTCCCAGGCCTTTTCCTATTTCAAAATCATTTCTCTGCGTGGTGGAGACAATCATTTTGTAGACTGCTGGCATTGGTTTGTCGACCTCCCCTTCCGAATGGGTGGCCCCAACGTGTTCCACCACATGGAAGTTTGATCTGTGGGGACTCCCCTCTATCACAGGTATGATGTTGTAAGGATACTTCCGGGTATCCTTATCAGCTACGACCACAATTTCTTGTCCCTGCCATTTAAATTTTATGGCTTGGTGCAGAGTTGATGGCACTACGCCGGCAGAGTATATCCAGGGCCTTCCCAAAAGCATGTTATAGTTTGTCGTGATCGCCATGATCTGAAATTCTGCTGTGAAAGAGGCAGGCCCAACTTGGATCTGTAGGTCTACTTCTCCCAGGGAATCACTTTGGGATCCATCAAATCCCCTGACATTTGTCCCGCTCTGGCTGATTTTGCCCATGTCATAGCTGAGTTATGTTAATGTAGTGATGGGGCAGATGTTGAGGCCCGATCTATTGTCCACAAGCACTCTCTCTATTGTCTTGCCACGACATTCTACGGTGATGTTAAGAGCTCTGTTGTGGAAGGTTCCTTCCGTTGGCAATTCTTCTTTGGAGAAGCAAATTTTATGTTCTCCGATGATGTGGGCTACCAACCTAGCCAAGTCTTCGCTGCTCGTAGCAGCTGGTATGTGTGCATCATCTAACACCCTTATGATGGCCTGCTTGTGCAATGGGGAGCTGGCCAGTAATGATAACATCGGTATTTGTACCGGGGCCTTCTTTAAATGCTTAATGATGGAGTATTCTTTTGGTTGCATACACTGCCAGAAATCTTCGGCTTCTCCTTCGGTTATGGCTCTTTTTGGGGCGCTTTCTTTCTTTGTAGCGTTTTGAGCTAACCCTTCGGGGGTATAGCATATTCCTGAACAGGTCATGCCCTGAGCCATGTCTACTTGTACAAAGGATTGGCTCTTTAGGAGTGGGTGCAATTTGTTGCGCTGCCTGGGCTACCACTAGTGCTGGGACCAAAGTCCTGAACCTTAATATAGCTTTTGTGGCTCCCGGTGCTTGGATCAAAACTTTGAAATTGGGGCGCTCTTGGAGTGTGAGGGAGGCTACTGTTTGTTCCAGAGATTCAACCGCTTTGGGTACCAACGCTCTGCAAGCTTCCCAGTCCTCATCCCTCTCAATCATATAGACCCCGTTGTTTCCATGGTTGGGTAGCGGGTTCGTGTTCACGTTGAGAGCTGCGGTTTCTAAAATGATTTTCCTTTTGTCGACCGGGTCTTGGATTTTGTGCTTGCGATTTATGCAGTCTTCTGTGTTGTGCCTATTTCCTTCTGAATGGTAGGCACAGGTCTAATCAGCCCTATAGAATCTGTTCCCTAGCTGTGGTAGTTTTGGAGGGACCTTCTGGATTAGGCCCACGGCCAATAGCCTTTCGAAGAGCCGAGCCCTAGGCTCGAGAAGTGTTGTGAATTCTCTTGCTGGCTTTCTCTCGAAAGCAGGATGTGGAGCATTATATGTTAGGTATGGTGGTTGATTTTGATAATTTGGAGGTGGATAAGCTTGTGTTGGGTTATTTTGTGGTGAACGGTAGTTTTTCTGAGGCGGTGATTGGTATGTTTGTTGTGCCAGTGTTTGGTAAGCAGAAATGGACACATGGACACTAGGCGGAACCGCGTAAGCTAGTATAGTAGTGGTAAAGCTTGGCTGTGCGTAATACACAGAGGCGGGATTCTAGGCAGGTGTAGAGTAATTTATGAGAGGTGGAATTATGCGGGAGGCTTGCGGTTCTTTTGGGCTTGGGCTCGGAATGTGGGATATACTTGCCACGTCCTCTTTCTTCTTGCGGAAGATTCCCGCAGTAGTTTATCCGGATGCTTTATTGAAGACGCTGAATATTTTCCCAGATTTGAGACCATCTTCTATGGCCTCTCCCATTTTGACCAACTTGGCAAATGGCCTCCCGTACCATGGACAACATTCTGTCGTAGAAGTCAGGCTCTTGGGACCTAATGAACACGGAGACTAGCTCTCCCTCAGACATCGGTGGCTGCACACGGGCTACCTCGGCCCTCCACCTACTGGCAAACTCCCTATAGTTTTCTGTTGACTTATGTTTGACCTTTTCAAGGTAGTTGCGATCGGGTACTATTTCGACATTAAAGTGAAATCTCTCCATGAAGGATTCTACCATGTCCTCCTAAGTGAGCCATTGACGCATGTCCTGAGTTGCGAACCACTCAGCGGCTTCCCCAGTCAGACTACGACTGAATAGTCACATAATTAGAGGTTTATTTTTCTTAACTCGACCAACTGGTCACAGTAGGACCGGAGGTGTGCCTTGGGATTCCCTTTCCCATTAAACATTTTAAATTTTGGGATTTTGAACCCTTCTAGTAAGTCCAAATCAGGATGCATGCACAGGTCATCATATCTTAGACCCGTAGCCTTCCTTGCGGACCTGTTGGATCTTTCTAGTAACTCCTCCCTCTTCTTTTTTATGTCTCTCTCGCACTTATCCTGTTCGGCCCTCCAAGCCTTCTCCATTTCATCGTAATGGTCTAGCTCTTTTTGCCTTACGGAGGATTTACTTGGGATGTTGGGAGTGAAGGAAGATACTTGGTGGGTAGGATGATTGAGCAGTGCAGTGGTAGTCTGCCCAGTCGGTGGGGCTGGAACACGTACTTGGTTTGCCGGATTGATGAATACCGGCTGGGGAACCTGGTAAGAAGGGACCGAGTTAGTGGTTCCTGGGATTTGAGTGTATTTTTTTTGTGGTGGGGTGCGGTAAGAAGGACCCGTGTGGCTAGGGTTGGTGGAGTTTAGTGGAGGTGGGATAGTCCCTGGTGGGTATATAGAAAAATGATCGGGCATTGCGGAGCTTAGTGAAGGAAAGGGAGGAGGAGGCCTCCTTTCTTCCATCAAGGCATCCTTATTCGCATTGGTTGCTTCATTCCTAGTCTCATTTTCTTGGAGGTCCATGACGGTGGTCAGTAATGTCGCGATCACATCTTTTTGAGACAATACTTCCTGTCGGTCTTGGTTATCTCCCTCGTGTAAAACGAGCTCATTTCCATTATCGGGTGCACCAATCATCTTCTCTTTTCCTTTGTCTGAGGGGGTTGCTAACTTGGCTTTAGATCTCGTGAAGTATGCCAGCTTTTGGTACTACGCTAATCTGCCTCGTTCTATAAGATAAGAATAACTCAACGGTAGACAAACTTAGTTACTTGGATATAAATGTAAAAACAAGACATCACACATTGGTATTTAAAGCGCACGTAGGGCATAAAGTCATATAGTAGAGCTTGAATATTTTTTGATCCTTTGTTCTAAAGGTTCGGACGTTATGGGCCTTTTATGGTTGGGTGGATCTTGGTTCAATGGGCTTCATGGTCGACTTACTTTAGAAAATCCTCTTCCTATTACAAAAATTAGACCAATGGGGGGAATTATAATTTATATTATATAGGGGCTAAGTCTTACGTAGACTGCCTACGTATCCCACCAAGAGAAATCAGGCCCTATCGTAGTTCGTTTACAATAGAAGGATATACACTTTCCCTAATTATCCTTTGGGCTAAACCTAACTAAAGACATCCCCAGACCAGGCCCGGCTAGGGCTTCCCGCGTATCCTTCCATAGGGACGTCAGGTTGGCGCGGTTCCTTACAATATTTATGGGGGAGGGAGTAACTTTTTATATGCAAAAGTGGGGGACACCTAATATCTACCAAAAAATATAGCTCTCTATCAGTTGATGTCCTTACGAACTCACTCTCTTATCCTTCCTTTCTTCTTAGTGCTACGGCGGGAGGATGACAAAAATCTCTCCAGTACTGATCTTGTGCTCGAGCTCGAGCTTGAACGTGTAACATTCTTCTATGTCATGTCCCATAGCTCCAGTATGGTACAAGCAAAATTTGTTCCTGTTAGATCCTAATGGCGCGGGCTTGTGAGCAGGCTCTACAGGTCAGATCTTTCTTAAAGTAGCTAGAGTCGAGAAGATACAGGCGTATCATTCCTCGAAGACCGTGAAATCGTATCGCCAAATCTGAGTACCCCACAAAGTCCTGATGATCCTATCATTGATCAAGCTACAGACTCTTCCTTAATCCCAAGCACTTATTCAGGGAATGACCCGCCTGGTTGCGTTGAAATAGGCACCTTTTGTAGGCATACACCAACTCGGGCGGTGAAAACCTAGCCCTGGTAGTGCAAGGCACTCCCGTGGCAATCATTCTTTTAAATACCTCCTTACAAGTGACGGGTCGCGGGGCCACTCTGAACGGAGAAGAATAGGCTTTGAAGGCTATTCCCTACCAGGCAGGTTCGGAAGGGCCTGCTCTCCCAAAATTCTCTGACACCATAGTAGAGGCTACAGGTACCAGCATAGGTGAGGGTGTATAAAAGTCAGATCCCTCGTTGGTTGGGGCATAGTAGTCAGATTCACCATTCATATCATTCTCTTCTTCTTGAAACTCGGGAAACATCTCAAATGGTTCCTCTTCTTCCTCGACCTCTGTGTCGATAGGCTCTATTTCTTCTTCCTCCATATCTTGGGGCTCTTCTTCTTCCTTTTCTAGCTCTTCTTCCTATATAGGATCGGAGGCTTCCTGCTGAGGCTCCAACTCTTCTTGCGGGTCTGATTCGATCACCCCCGGGTCTAACCTAGCCCCTTGGTCTTCATTCATTCCTTCTAGAGTCCCTTCTCTAGGCGTCACAAGCCTTCTCTCTAAGGGTATATAATTCAACACCAATTCTCTCATTTCTTCCGGGAAATTTCCATAATATTTTTCTTGAGGTATGCCTTCTGGCGGATTCCCAACCATACCCAGTAATTTGTCTACCTCCTCAATTTTCTTTCCTATTTCCTGGAGGTGCTTTTCCATTTGTAGCACCTTATCCCGCAAAGATCTCAGTTGTCTCTCCCAAAGTCTCTGCTTCCTGCTCTCCTTGATTCGCCATTGTAGGTCAACCTTTAGTGGAGATAAATTCGGGTAAGTTTTAAGTCTCGTGGTTTTTCTTTTGGGCATGTAGTTTAGATCTTCAAACCATTTGTACTCAAGCTTTAATATATGATAACACATACAGCAAGTAAGCAGGTGAAGCACGTAGCAAGTATTCATGTAATTTGCAGATATTTATACTACTCGTGTTCCTAAGGCCTTTTTGAGTTAAGGCTCTCTTAATCGCTTGAAACATGTAAGTGTCATTTCTGAAGATGAACCATTGCCCGGAAAAATCATCATTAGTCTATAAATAATAATAAAACATCTTCCCCGAAGGGGTTATACAGTTGATGAAGCCGACATGGGGCTTATAATAAAGCAATAAATCAGCAGGGTCCTCCTCCAGCGGTTGATGTCGAGGCTTGGCTTGTCTTGGGCTTCTTAACCCTCCGAAGGGTGGTCTGAATCCAAAGTCGTGCTTGATACATCTCCATTCTAACTATTACCGAGTCTGTTTCTTCTAAGATCTTGGCCAAATTCTCATCTATGCTCTCCAAACATTATTTCAAATGCCCCTCTTCTCTAGCATCATGAGAAAGTGTGGGCCCTGGATGGATGCACGGGCCAAGTGTCCCTGTAACCACTCATAATACCCTGGGTCACACCCTGCTTCGAACCTATCTGGAGCTAAAGTACCCGGACCCCAACTCACACGACCATTCCACTCCCTGAGGATTACACCAACGTTCTTGATTTTCTCCTCGGTATGCTCAATAATAAATTGCTCGGGGTTCCCTATCTAGGGTATTACTTGCCTTCTACAAAATTGCCTTAAGACCCAAGATGAATAATAAGGACGGGTTCCTTGAACCCCGACTAATTGTACAAATGGGAAATTTTTGCTCCGAACTACTATACTTTCAAAAATGAAGTCAGGGAACATCCACTGGATCCTATCTTCCGTCAAATCCGCAAAGAAACGAGTCCACGCCCCTTTGGACATGTAACCAAGGTTCGGACAGTAATTTGTGCGGCGGTCTATCCCGTATCGTTGCTCGATACATCGTACTCCTTCAGCCATATTGATGTGTTTGATAATCCACCATTGTAGCAACATGTTATACCCTTGGAAGTATCGAAAATGATTCCGGCATTTGTTTAAAGCCCGAAAAATATCCACCAGGATGATGGGTGCCAGGTTGAAATACTTAGTTTCCTGATCCTTGGTTATACCATAGAAGATAGCATGGGCCAAGTAGATCACTCGGGTGTCCACGACTAGTGACTCATTCTTCAAGAATACCATAGTGCCTAGTAGGGCTATGGGAAATGCCAAAGGTCTAACAGCTTCCCAATCTTCTCTACTCTTAAACTCCCTCTGAAACAGATTATACCTTGTGACGTTCCCGAACCTCCGGTACAGATCCCTAAAGGATACAGTGGGTCCTTGTGCCCAAGGCGCCACAGTTAAGGCGAGAAACTTCATGATTTAGCTGACGGTGGGCCTTTGTGGAAATAATAGATTGTGATCTGGCTTGTGTCGCCTCTTTAGACAGATTCCATTGTTGTTTATGGCATCCCTAATTTCCTCTAGGGTCGGAGTCATCTCGATATCACCAAAATGGAACAACATTTTTTTATCGTCCCAGTGCCTAGCTAATACCTCTATTAACTCTGGACGACCCTTCATTGTCATGATAGAGGGTAGATGACCTCGAGTGCAGCTAACTGTCCTTCAATGAGCATCATCCAACCATTCCCACCAATCTCTCAATAAATACGAGCCTCGGTAACTATGTCAAAATGAATTCTGCATTCCATCAACAAAACAAAACATGGTTAAGATTCCCCCATCCCCATAGGATCAATGGTTCATCACATAGGCACAAACATGCTTCCACATAGCACATAAATGAAATTCAGTGTTCATCGGGTCATAGACTGTCCGAACACAAGGTAGTCTCTCTTAATGAGCTTTACGTAGGTCTGAGATACCCAAAGCTTGTCTAAGTATGAATGGTCTAAGTCCGTAGGGATTTGCCTTAGCTCTATCCTAGTTTTCACTATAGTGGGATTTTCACAAAAGATCGGGAACCCGAGTGGATAACTAGGGCTGAACCGTTAGGGTTGTTGGAAGACCACGAACCAACCCCGCCTCATAACGGTTCCAAAAGAAATTTTTTAGTTTTATACTGAAGGAACGACCGTGTGCTCTGCGAAGTCTCCTTTGGAACAAAGTGTAAAATAAATGCTAGGAGTGGCGGAGTTATGATACGCATGCAATGACAGTTAATAATTGCGGGAAGGTAAACACATAAACAGTTAAAGAAAATATACTCATATTATATTGGAATCCTTACGGTTAGAACATTTACGTCTCTAGCGGATTCGCCATCTGTAATGGTTCGCATTTCGCGGATGGGGTTAGTGCTCGAAAAGTTAATTCAAACTTGTTGGTGCTTTTTCAGACTTTTTATTAACAGAGTTGCCACCTTATTTTTAGGAAATTAGGAAAACCAATTTTGAAGGGTTTATTCATACATCGTGAAAAATCCTTCGTAACCCAAAGTTCTAAGTAAGGGTTACGTGATCCCCTAGGGAAGGTGTTAGGCACCCTAGTATTAAGGATCCGTACAATACGGTTGACCTTCGAATTCTAATGTATGAGTACCTGCATGAACTGTTTATTTAGTGTTTATTCCCGCATTTAAGAAATCTGTCATTTGCATATCATTTTTTTGAAAGTGAATTGAATATATCCCCTTTATATATAGGGTATTTAGATTCAGATTTATAATATCCGGATATAAATAGTTTCTTTTTATATATAAGGATAGTATGGATTATAAAAGATTTGAAGAGTTGTTTATATTTAAGTACGGAACATGTTTCGTTCATGCTTGACTCATACGTGGCTCGGGTTAATCCGTTTAATACGTTTAGATCGTCTCATCCTAAAGCCTTGTATTACCCATGCGTATTTCACTTATTTGAACAAGTCTAATTTATGGAAATGGTTTATTTTCTTTTATTTATTTTTTGGAACCGTGTGTATATATATATTTACGCATGTATGAAAACAGGCTTTTGCCTTACAGTGGGCTCAAGCCCAAAAAAAAAAAAAAAAAAAAAAAAAAACCGTATGCTTTTGTGAAATAAGAGGTTCAATGGACTTAGTCCAATCTTTTGTTTCTTTTCCTTTTGAAAATCAGGTGGGCATTGGCCCAAATTGTTCTCTTTTATTAAAAATCAAGTGGGCTTAGGCCTAAGATGTTTCGTGTTTTCAGGTGGGCATTGGCCCAAGAAATCCTTTGTTTTCATTGATGAGGCTCAGCCCAAGACTACTCCATTCAAATTTAATTTTTTGTCCACAACATGTTTTGACTTGTAAAAACGTATCACTCGGTTTCAAAATTGATTTGGTTTAGAAAAATGCTATATTGCTTGTAATCTTGAAAATCAATTTAGTTTTTCTGTTCAGCTCGTACATAAATCATTTTTTTTAAATCTTGAAGTCATTGCACTTAATTCGGGTTTTGAAAATCATTTTTTTTGGGGGGGGGCGCTAAAGTCGACTAAACGGCATATGTATCATTGGCCTAAAATGACTAGTTCATCACCAAAGGATTCCACTAAATACAAGTATTCTTTTACAAGCACATTAATACAACACTTGTAATGTAAATGCATAAATGAAGAGATAAGTCAGGCTAGGGGCGTGCCAAGCCCCTAGTTAACCATTTTTACCCATGGTTGGTGTTACACTTTGGAAATTTCATGTCGTTTGTATTATGAGTAAAACTAACGCAAGCCCAAAGTGGAAATGAAGCCCTTATAAGGTTAAGGAGGGAATTTGATAACTTCAAGTATGTACCTTAATGTTTTGGAGTCAAATGAATCGGCGGAAGTACGTTCATTGAAGAAATTGGAATTGGAGTCATGTTTTGGGAAGATTTCATAGCATTTGAGTTATAAATTGCTTAGCGACACCTTGAGAGAGAATTATAGGGCTCCTTAGATGGTTAAAGAAGTTATATACAAGTTCCAAGGATGTTCCATAAGGATTGGAGGTCAAACGCATCGAAAAGAACGCGTTTTCGCGAAAACTGGAGTTTCTGGACCAATATGCAGCCACAAACTGAGTTTGTTATGCAGCATATCGGCCGAAAACTCATCAAAATGGCTGGACTCACTGCCCAACCTCCTCCTCATGGAGAGGACGGGAGATGCGGCCGCATATCCATTATGCTGAGCCGCATCTCCACCGCAAAGTGTAGCGGGGGGGGGGGGGGGGGGGGGGGGGGGTGACTTTAAGACCTTTTTAAGTCCCAAATGATCCCATTTTCATATCCACCTCCCACATTTATTTCCCCACATTATTAGAGAGTTCTTGAAGGTTCCACAATATTACAAACCCTTCCATACCATCAAGACAGAAGATCAAACACCAAAAATCCATGGAAGATAATGGTTCTTGCTTCTCTTCAAGGTTGTGACGAACTTGGTCTTCAAAGAAGTTGAGTGAGGTAAATTTCTTCTACTATAAGGTATGCTCTCTATCTTATTTATATGATTGGGTTAGTTTAAAGGTTTAGTGACTCTTGGAAAGGAAAAGAATTAAACTGGAGAAGTCACAAAGTGTTGAATTGAAGTTGATGACTGTGAAGTGAATTTGAAAGGGGAAATTGGATTCATTTGAGATTAAATTAAATATAATTTCTTGATTATGGTATTTTTGATGTTATTATTTATGTTTGGGAGTTGTTTTGGAGTTTGGTGGAAATCGATAAAATAGGGGAAGTGCTGCCCAAATTTCGCTAGCTCGCTAATTACTCTATTTTGAACTCAAGGGTGTTTTCAAGACTTAAATTTAGTATGAATCCTCTTAAATGTAGATTTGCGGGCTTAGGAGGAGAACGTTAAGTAATTAAAGAGGTGTAAAGGTATGTTAAGGCAAACCCTTTCTTTCTAAGGCATGATTCCCTTATTGTGAACTCATACATGATATCCATAATGTCCTATTTCCTAGAAATGCTAGAAACTCATAATTCTCAAGGTTCCTATGGTATTATTGATAAAAGTTCCTTATGATGATGATGATGGTAATAATTCCATTTCTAAAGATACCAAAGCTTATAGTTCTTGATGTTCTCGTGATATTATTGAGATTGTTCCATGATTATTGATTTTATTCATTGTTGTTGATCTCATCTTATAATAATTGTTCTTTCAAGGTGAGATACAGCGATGATGATGATTTCATAATAGAAATCAGAGGTTTACCGACCTTATGTCACTCTGATAGGGTAGTAACGTTTCATTTGGGCTCTCATGCATGGTTTATATATATGTAGCTATTTTTCTCACACCGAGCCACGCTATAGTCGGTTGGGTATGGCACGTAGATATGCACACCACTGCAGTGGGTACGTTATGATGTTATCCCGGACGTGGGATGCCCCGGACGCGGGATGATAAGATATATGGATCGGGCTGCACGTTTCGCAACTATATATATATATATATATATATGAAAGATGTTTTTTTAAAAGCTAAGCATGCATGACATCCACCTTAAAAGGCATCTAGATGTACATGTTATCACTCTTATCTCATGTTACTTTAAATAGCTTTATTATGTTGTTATTCATGCCATACATACTCAGTACATTATTCGTACTGGCATCCTTTTTCTCGTCGACGCTGCGTTCATGCCCGTAGGTGGGCATGGAGACAGATCAGATTCTTAGGTGCTTCATCAGCGACTTCTCAGGAGTGCTCCATTTTCTTGGGAGCTGCAGTCTAGTGGAATTATTCTTTTGTGTATGCATTTGGGCACGGCGCGGTCCTGTCCCGTCTTTATGATGTTATGCACTTCTTATAGAGGCTCGTAGACAGATGTATATAGTTAAATGTTCCATGACCTTACCGGTTCATATTTTGTACATCATTTTTTGTAAGCCTTGTCGGTTTTTGTATATATATATAGTTGATGATGATCATATAGATAAGCTATTATCTTTATGGATTCATGCCCTTTTAGATTATAATATTCATAAGTTATCTTTCATGGTCCACCTAGAATGATAATGAGAAGCATGTTAAGAGGTTCTCGGTAGGTTAGCTCCGGGTGCCCGTCATGGCCCTCCGGTTGGATCGTGATAGAAGTGGTATCAGACCAGTTCGTACTAGGGTGTGTCTACGAGCCGTGTCCAGTAGAGTCTTATTTATGGGTCTGAAGCGTGCCACATTATAAACAGGAGGCTGCGGGACATTTAGGAATGATTGACCTTCCTTTCTCATCTTAGATCGTGCGATAGAGCCATGTTATAAGGACTCTTCTTTCCTGACCATGATTTATGTTTTCAGCGAAGCTTGTGAAGAGAAAAGCTACAGCGGCTCAGAAGGACAAGTCTGTGGCAGGTAGAACGACTGAGCAGGTACCGCCTACAGATATTGAGGAGGGCGACTCCCAGAATGAGGTTCCATCTTGAACCTCTCACACTTCGCCCGCTCTAGAGGAGCATGGAGGAGCCTCAACTCCAACTTCAGCACCTCCAATTCTAACGCTAGATGCCTTAGGTCAGGAGACGAGGGAGGCTATTCAGTTATTAACCCAGTTAGTAGCCGCTTAGGCTCAGCGGCAAGGTAGGGGTCATGGTGATAAATCCGTTAGCACTAGAGTCCATGATTTTTTTTGTTTGGAGCCTTCAAAATTCTTCGGGTCAAAATCGGATGAGGAACCGCAGAACTTCATAGATGAAATATTGAGGACATTGTGGGTAATGCATGCTTCTGATGTTGAATCGGTAGAGTTAGCTTCTTATAGATTGCGAGATGTGGCCGTTCATTAGTATAGTACCTGAGTATCTTCTAGAGGGGTAAATGCATCTCCCCCGATATGGCAAGAGTTTGTAAATGCTTTTCTCTGACACTATTTGCTACCAGAGGTTCAATGGGCCAGAGCTGATAGATTCCTAAATCTCAGACAAGGGAATATGAGTGCCCGGGAATATAGCCATCGTTTTAATTCCTTGGCTCGGTATGCTCTAGCTATGGTTGCTGATATGGGAGATAGAGTTCACCAGTTTGTAAATGGATTGGGATCCCATTTGATTGATGATTGCTTGACGGCCTCACTTCAGGAGGGTATGGATATTTCTCATATCCAGGCCCATGCCCAAAATCTGGAAGAACGACAGTAATAGCGGAGGAGTGAGCGTGATTATGATAGGGGTTATAGTAAGACGGCCAGATCCTTAGGTGCTATTAGTAACTTCATAAGGGGTCAAAGGCAGCAGTATTCTAGGCACTCGGGCCAGTCAGCGGCTAGTGCACCTCCTCAATTTGTAGGCAAGAGATTTGATCGCCCTATTTATTCCGTACCGGATCAGAGCTCTAGAGTTTCGGGTTCCCAGTATAAAGGTGATTTCAGCCAAATGAAACCACCTTTACCACGATGCACTCAGTGTGGTAAGTTGCATACTAGACAGTGCCGATTAGGTATGGATGCTTGTTATGCCTGTGGTCAGCCAGGCCATATGATGCGCGACTGTCCGTCAAGAGGTGGTAGAGGTATGGTTCAGCTCGCGGGAACAACAGCTGGTTCTTAATCATCAGTAAGCCCTCCGAGGAAAGGTTCACAGACACCAGCAAGCCATGATAGAGGTAAAGGGGGAGCACCTATTTCAGCGGTCCTCAGAACTGCATCTATGCACTAGCTGGGTGACAGGATCTCGAGTCTTCACCGGATATAGTTACAGGTATATTGTTAGTGTCTTCTCACGATGTATATGCATTTATTGATCCAGGGTCTACATTGTCATATGTTACTCCTTATATTGCCGGTCGGTTTAGGGTGAAACCTGAGTCAATTAAACCTTTCGAAGTATCTACACCTGTTGGTGATCCAGTGGTAGCTAGACGAGTATATAGAAATTGTGTGGTTCTAGTTTGCGACTGCCATACCATGGCTAATTTGTTTGATTTAAATATGTTAGATTTTGATGTCATTATGGATATAGATTGGTTGGCTTCTTGTTATGCCAATGTTGATTATAGAACAAAAATGGTTCGTTTCCAGTTTCTGGGAGAACCAGTTTTAGAGTGGAAGGGTAATACAGCGTCTCTGAAAGGTAGGTTTATTTCCTATATCACGACAAGGAAGATGATTGCTAAAGGTTGTATTTATCACTTAGTCCGGATTCAAGATACAGAAGCAAAGTCGCCAACTCTTCAATCTTTCCAGTAGTTAATGAGTTTCCAGATGTATTCTTGGGTGAATTTCCAGGTCTTTCACCAGAACGGGAGATTGATTTTGCCATCGATATGCTACCGGATACTAAGCCTATATTTATTCCTCCTTATAGAATGGCTCCTGCAGAATTGAAAGAGCTCAAGGAACAACTTAAGGATTTGCTCGAAAAAGGCTTTATTAGGCCTAGTTCATCGCTGTGGGGAGCACATGTGTTGTTTGTAAGAAATAAAGATATCTCCTTGCGAATATGTATCGATTACCGACAGTTGAATAAGGTGACGATAAAGAACAAGTTTTCGCTCCCAAGAATTGATGATTTATTTGATCAGCTACAGGGTGCCAAATGGTTCTAAAAAATAGATTTAAGATCCGGGCATCACCAGGTAAGAGTTAAAGAGAAGGACATTCTAAAGACAGCCTTCAGAACTAGATATGGTAATTTCGAGTTTCAAGTAATGTCATTCGGATTGACCAATGCACCGGCAGTATTCATGAATTTGATGAATAGCATATTCAGGCCTTTCTTGGATTCTTTCGTGATCGTGTTTATAGATGATATCCTGGTATATTGTCAATCCAAGGCAGAGCATGCAGATCATTACGTGTTGTCCTTAGAATTCTTCAGGCCCAGAAGTTATATGCAAAATTCTCTAAATGTAAGTGTTGGTTGAATTCAGTGACTTTTCTAGGGCACATTATTTCAGCTAATATTATTCGGGTGGATACCCAGAAGATTGAAGCTGTGAAGACTTGGCCAAGGCCTACAACACCTACTGAAGTCCGTAGTTTCTAGGTCTGGTAGGTTATTACAGGAGATTTGTTGAAGGATTTTCTTCCATCTCTGCACCACTGACGAAGTTGACTCAGAAATCAGCTAAATTTCAGTGGACGGATGCTTGTGAGCGCAGTTTTCATGTGCTGAAGAACAGATTGATCTCCGCCCCAATTCTGACACTTCTAGAAGGATCAGAAGGCTATGTTATTTATTGTGATGCTTCAGGTATTGGACTAGGCCGTGTATTGATGCAGCACAGTAAGATTATTGCTTATGCTTCAAGACAGTTGCGGAAACATGAGCAGAATTATCCAACCCATGATCTAGAATTGGCGGCGGTGATTCAAGCATTGAAGATGTGGAGGCATTATTTATATGGTGTTCATGTTCATATCTACACGGACCACAAGATCCTCCAGTATATTTTCAAGCAAAAAGAGTTAAATTTGCAGTAAAGGCGATAGTTAGAGCTATAGAAAGATTATGATATTGGCATCTTATATCATCCGGGGAAAGCGAACGTCGTAGCCGATGCTCTTAGTCGTAGATCCATGGGTAGCTTATGCGATATTCAACCAGAGAAGAGGGAGTTACCTCATGAGCTTCAACAGCTAGCCAGTCTAGGAGTTCGATTAATGGACTCAGGCGATACGGGAGTTACTATTTGGAATTCAACTGTCTTATCATTAGTAGTTGAGGTGAAAGAGCGCCAATATGAGGATCCCATATTAATTAATTACAGAGATACACTTCCTCAGAAGAAAAAGTCATCCTTTGAGATTTCTGCAGATGGAGTTCTCGGATATCGAGGCAGATTATGTGTTCCTGATGTTGCAGGATTACGTCACCAGATTTTGGGGGAAACCCATTGTTTTTCGTTGTTCAGTTCATCCAGGAGTGATAAAGATGTATCATGATATTAGGTCAATTTATTGGTGGGATAGAATGAAGAAAGACATAGCAGAGTTCGTGGCTCAATGTACTAATTTTCAGCAGGTAAAGATCGAACATCAGAAGCCTTGGGGATTATCGCAAGCTAAAGAGATTCCGACTTGGAAATGGGAAGTGATTAATATGGATTTCATTACAGGTTTACCTCACTCTCAGCGTAAGTATGATTCTATATGGATGATTGTGGATAGACTCACAAAGTCAACTCATTTCCTACCTATCAGAACTACATACTCAGCTGAAGATTATGCGAAGCTTTATGTTAAAGAGATAGTACGACTCCATAGTGTTCCAGTATCCATTATTTCTGAAAGAGGGGCACAGTTTATAGCTAATTTTTGGAAATCTTTTCTAGAAGGTTTGGGGACTCAGGTGAGTCTTAGGACAACATTTCATCCACAGAGGCGATGGACAAGTTGAGCATAGCATTCGGACTCTCGAGGATATTCTACAGGCATGTGTGTTAGATTTTAGAGGTAGTTGGGATGATCACTTAGTACTTATTGAATTTGCATACAACAATAGTTATCATTCTATCATCCAGATGGCCCCGTATGAGGCTTTATATGGGTGCAAGTGTAAATCACCGATTGGATGGTTCGAAGTAGGAGAGACTAAGTTAATAGGGCCAAATTTTATCCAGCAAGCAGTGGAGAAGGTCAAGCTTATTCAGGATCGATTAATGAAAGCCCGAAGTCGTCAGAAGTCTTATGCAGATAATCGCCGACGAAACTTAGAATTTCAAGTTAATGACTGGGTATTCTTGAAGGTGTCGCTGATGAAGGGCGTCATGAGATTTGGTAAAATGGGTAAGCTTAGTCCTCGGTATATTGGGCCTTACAAGGTTGTACGCAAAGTAGGTGAGGTAGCTTATGAGTTGGACCTACCTTCAGACTTGGAGTCAGTTCATCCGGTTTTCCATGCATCAATGCTTCGCAAGTGCATTGGAGACCCTTCCAAAATTCTACCTGTGGATGATGTCCAGGTTACCGAGCAATCATTCGATGAAGAAGTTCCCATTATTATTCTAGATAGACAAGTTCGGAGAATAAGAACCAAAGATGTAGCTTCAGTTAAAGTTCTATGGAGAAAAAATACTAGGGAAGAAATGACTTGGGAAGCTGAGAAAGATATGAAGTCCAGGTATCTACATTTTTTTCCACTCCCAGAGGAGGTTCAGACAGAGCCACCATTGTCTTCAGGTGCGTAATGCTTTCTTTTGATGATTTCTTGGTCGTGTGTGGCCATTGTTATTGTTGTTGTTGTAGCCCTATGAGGCATTGTATATTTTGGGTTGTTGTGACAGGATGGTAGTGGCATATTTACAGGGGAAACTTTGGCGAAATTTTTGTAGAATCCCTAAAAGTCTAACATTCGAGGACGAATGTTCTTAAGGGGAGAGGAATGTTACACTTTGGAAATTTCATGTCGTTTGTATTATGAGTAAAACTAATGCAAGCCTAAAGTGGACATGAAGCCCTTATAAGTTTAAGGAGGGTATTTGATAACTTTAAGCATGTACCTTAAGGTTTTGGAGTCAAATGAATCGGCGGAAGTAAGTTCGTTGAAGAAATTGGAATTGGAGTCAAGTTTTGGGAAGATTTCGTATCATTTGAGTTACACCTTGATAGGGAGGTATAGGGCTCCTTAGATGGTTAAAAAAGTTTTATACAAGTGCCAAGGAGGTTCCATAAGGATTGGAACTCAAACGAATCGAAAAGAACGCGTTTTCGCGAAAACTGGATTTTGTGGACCAATATGCGGCCGCAAACTGAGTTTGCTGTGCAGCATATTGGCTGAAAACTCATCAAAATGGCTGGCCTCACTGCCCAACCTCCTCCCTATGGAGAGGAGGGGAGATGCGGACGCATATCCATTATGCTGAGCCGCATCTCCACCGCAAAGTGTAGCAGGGGGACGTAAGACCCTTTTAAGTCCCAAAAGCTCCCATTTTCATATCCACCTCCCACATTTATTTCCCCAAGTTATTAAAGATATCTTGAAGGTTCCACAATATTCCAAACCCTTCCATACCATCAAGACAGAAGATCAAACACCAAAACCTCAAGATAAATCCATGGAAGATGATGGTTCTTGCTTCTCTTCAAGGTTGCGATGAACTTGGTCTTGAGAGAAGTTGAGTGAGGTAAATTTCTTCTACTATAAGGTATGCTCACCATCTTATTTATATTATTGAGTTGGTTTAAAGGTTTTAGTGACTCTTGGAAAGGAAAAGAATTAAACTGGAGAAGTCACAAAGTGTTGAATTGAAGTTGATGATGAGGTGAATTTGAAAGGGGAAATTGGATTAATTTGAGATTAAATTGAATATAATTTATTGATTATGGTATTGTTGATGTTATTATTGATGTTTGGGAGTTGTTTTGGAGTTTGGTGGAAGTCGATAAAATAGGGGAAGTGCTGCCCAAATTTCGCTAGCTCGCTAATTACTCTAGTTTGAACTCAACGGTGTTTTCAAGACTTAACTTTAGTATGAATCCTCTTGAATGTAGATTTGCGGGCTTGGGAGGAGAACGTTAAGTAATTAAGGAGGCGTAAAGGTATGTTAAGGCAAACCCTTTCTTTCTAAAGGCATGATTCCCTTATTGTGAACCCATACATGATATCCATAATGTCCTATTTCCTAGAAATGCTAGAAACTCATAATTCTCAAGGTTCGTATGGTATAGTTGATAAAAGCTCCTTATGATGATGATGATGATTCCATTTCTAAAGATACCAAAGCTTATAGTTCTTGATGTTCTCGTGATATTATTGAGATTGTTCTATGATTATTGATTTTATTCATTGTTGTTGATCTCATCTTATAATAATTGTTCTTTCAAGGTGAGATATAGCGATGATGTTTCATAATAGAAATCGGGGGTTTACCGACCTTATGTCACTCCGATAGAGTAGTAACATTTCATTTAGGCTCTCATGCATGCTTTTTATATATGTAGCTATTTTCTAACACCGAGCCGCACTATAGTCGGCTGGGTACGGCATGTTGATGTGCACGCCACTGCAGTGGGTACGTTATGATGTTACCCCAGATGCGGAATGCCCCAGACGCGGGATGATATGATACATGGATCGGGCTGCACATTCCGCAGCAATATATATATATATATATATGCATGACATCCAGATGTACAGGTTATCTCTCTTATCTCATATTACTTTCCATAGCTTTATTATGTTGTTATTCATGCCTTACATACTCAGTACATTATTTGTACTGACGTCCTTTTGCTTATAAATGCTGCGTTCATGCCCGCAGGTAGGTTGGGAGACAGATCGGATTCTTAGGTGCTTCATCAGCGACATCTCAGGAGTGCTCCATTTGCTTCGGAGTTGCAGTCTAGTGGTATTATTCTTTTGTGTATACATTTGGGCACGGCGGGGTCCTGTCCCGTCTTTATGATATTATGCAGTCCTTTTAGAGGCTCGTAGACAGATGTATATAGTTAAATGATCCATGACCTTACCAGTTCATATTTTGTACATCATATAGATGAGCTATTATCTTTGTGGATTCATGCCCTTATAGATTATAATATTCATAAGTTATCTTTCATGGTCCATCTACAATGATAATGAGAAGCATGTTAAGAGGTGCTCGGTAGGTTAGCTCCGGGTGCCGTCATGGCCCTCCGATTGGGTCGTGATAGTTGGGCCTTCAACACATTTAATATATATATATATATATTAACTTCCATTTCTTCATTGGGCTCGATCATGACTCAAAAGAATTGCCTGTTGTGGGGCTTAGCCCAACAGTTTGGCATGTGACTCTGCCCAGATGGCCATGCAGTGGTGGAGGAGAAAGAAACAAAAGACCCCGCTTAGTTTATATTTACTGAACTTATCACATGTATAACTATGCGCGCACACACACGCGCGCGCACACACACACACACACATATATATATATATATATATATGAAATTTGATATATATATATATGTGTATATATATATATATATATATATATATATATATATATATATATATATCAAATTCTACAAGTTATACAATTAAGGTATTCGATTATATGCTATTGGACTTCACTGGCAGAGATTTAGACAGTAAAAAGGAGAAAGTCATCACCATCCGTATTCCCGACGCCGCACAAGATCCAAGGGGTTTCATGAACCCCAGCCATAACAGGACATCGGGGGAAGGCTAAGACCAGGCCCCAAATCACCTCAGCTCTCCAAACTAGTGTAGCCATAGGATAAATTAGAATCCCATAATTATGCGCAAGTATGGTATAGATCAACATGTGTGGATATAATGTAATTACAAGCAATACTGGAACCAGTAGATATGATGTGAACAAAAGTATTCCGAAGACACATGATATAGAGTAATTAAAACAGGCTGTAGTAAGTGGGCATAAGATGAATAATGGCCAAAACCAAACTCATGGTCATAGAAATGGAACCAGAACAGATACTGCAACATGTAAATATAAGGTAAACAAAACAACACCAAAACACTTAATCATGTGATGAACCAAAACAGAGTCACGCTTTTTTCTTTCTTACTTTTGGAACTTAATGAAATCTGGTCCACCCTCAATTGAATCTGAATTGGGCTAGGCCCATCTATCTTCTAAAATGACACTGAGTTAAAGATTAATGCCTGATGGAATTCATATCCCCTGTTTCTCATTCAATGAAGATCTACCTTATATATTATTGGCCTGCTCATATACACTCTGTTAAAGGGAGAATGGGCCTGGCAGCCCAATTACTTAGCACAGTTTGCTCCAAACGATCTCCTCTAGTTTCTATCTACTTAGACTAAGTCTAAGAGGCCCAGTTCTACATTGGCCTAGATTGGACTAGGCCCAAGTTCATATTAAGTCTATGTGGACTAAAATTGGAAACTTCAGCAGTTTCTATCCACATCATATTTAAAGCACATGACTCTCACTCACATATATCTCTGGTATACCCTTGATATACACATGTGATATGTATATCAGGTGTATACCCCAGGTATACTTTCCCTTCTTCTTTATCTTTATCTATCTATGCTCAGATATTCCTGCCTTTCTAAGCTAAAAGCCTTTAAATACAAGGTTAACCAAACACTTATTTAGTCTTTCTGGATTTTAAAACAAAGGCTAAATCTAGACTAGAGTTTTAATCAAACAACTGCAAGATAATTCAGGCATCTAAATTTAATATCCTGCAATGGACAAGGCAAGTGTAACAATTATTCAAAAGAAAGCAAGCATTTACATTGCCCATAAATCTAGGTAGTGCGGACCAGGAGGGACACATATTTATCTAATGAACTCAGCACATGAGCAGGAGAAAAACCAGAAGAGTACAAGCTTAATGAATCAAATGACCAAATGTACATAGCATCAAGAGTGTTCAAACAAAACCAAAATAAGAGAAATATTCAGAATGGGACATAGGGTCTATACTAGGACTTATACATAATGAAGAGGGAACTATGATTTTGGACTGATGTAGTATCAAGAATGTAGAATGGCATAAGAACAACCTTACTCATTCAAAATTCAACTGACTAGCTCCTCTCCCTTTTTCCAAAAAAAAAAAAAATCAATAGCATCGGATAGACTTACCTCTTAATTTTTCGTTAATTGGTCACATTTTATTCATGAAATGGCTTGGATAGGTATTAGTCTGGATACGGCAAAATCATTCTATTAGATCTAAGAAGTACATTCGATCTAACAAGTACCTTGTGTTAGAATTGAGAAATTCTATGGCTCTGATCTTTAGTATTCTCTTATTTATTACTTGTGTCTACTATTTAGGCAGAATACCCTCACCCATTCTTACTAAGAAACTGAAATAAGCCTAAAAAATAGAAGAAAGGGTGGAAAGTGAGGAAGAAAGAGATGTAGAAATAGAAAGAGCTTCCGAAATGAAGGGGACTAAACAGGAACAAGAGGGATCCACTGAAGAAGATCCTTCTCCTTCCCTTTTTTCGGAAGAAAGGTGAAAAAGGTATTTTACGAAAACTTTTATTTAGTACCAAAAAAATGGTAAGGGTTCTGATGATTTCCTGAGGAAGGTATTAAGCATCTCGGGAAATCCGCAAATGCGGTTACCGGCGGATTTAAACATTTTTGGCTAAAGAGAGTATAATTTGTTAGAAAAAACAGGAGAATTAAGAAAATAGTTTATTTAACTAATTATTCCACTTAGGGAAAATATTTAGAACTAGTAAATTTGAATCATAAACTTTACTTAATACTTAACTATTTGTAATAGTTACACTTTGTGAAATAATTCAAATATTCAAATATTTCAAGTTTCAATGTTTAAACATATTTTTCCACATTACGATTTTAAATTGAATTCAACTACAGGATTAGACAAATACAAATTATTTTAAACCTTTGTTTTAATGGCTTAAAAAGCATAGAAAAATCTTTCAACTAAAATTTGAAAATTACTACTCTTTCTTCTTTGGATTTTTATTAAAACTAAGTCTGTTTTAATGAAAACGAAATTGTCATTTTGGACTTGCAACTGAAATGTGTCGAGCATTTAGTATTAAAAAAGGGGTCATCAACATATTTTTATATCTATTAAAAAAGCGTAACTCATTTGACACTTGAAAGCTGATTTTAGAACAAAGGCACAATGTAACAACTCAATATTCATAATCTCTATGGGGAAAATCATCTAAGCTTTAAAAATTGTTAGTGCAAAAAAACAAAAACAAAAAAACATATACAAAGCATAAAATAAAAGAGTCAAAGAGAATGGATTGAGCCTTATGCCCACGAGGCTACAAAATGATATGCAAAATATACACTGGAGAGGCCACATAACATCTACTACCCACACATGAGTATCTACGAGCCTCTAACTGAAGTACTGAAATCATAAGGACGGGACAGGACCCCACCATGCCCCAATATTTGCACAAAAGAATATAACAATAAGTGGCAACTCCGAAGTAGTGGAGTGCTCCTATATAGCTGCTGATAAAGCTCCTAGGCATCTGTGCCGTCTCCCTGTCTACCTGCGGGCATGAACGCAGCGTCCACAAAAGATAGGACGTCAGTATGAACAATGTACTGAGTATGTAAGACATGAATAATAACATCATAAAGAAGTAAGGAAACATGAGATAAGGAGATAACCTGTACTGCTAGCCTCTGAAGGCGGATATCATGCATGTGAACTTTCTTTAACATCTTTCATACTTACATTCATATATATATATATATATATATATATATATCATCATCGATGCTGCGAAACGTACAGCCCGATCCATCGTATCATGTATCATATATTGCTGCGAAACGTGCAGCCCAATCCATTTATCCATATACTCATTATACATCTATATATTGCCGCAGAATGAACGGCCCGATCCATTTATCCATTTATCCGGCGTCCGGACATCCCGCGTCCGGGATGATATTATAATATGCCAACTGATCAGGTGCCTATGCATATATAACGCCTCATCCTTTTTCCCATATCCCATGTATACATACTAATATATCCATGTACATCATATACTATACATAGCATGCATGAGAGCCCAAGTGAAAGCTACAACTTTATCTGAGTGACGTAAGGTCGGGAACCTCCGATTACATTATGAAATAATCATCATCGCTATGTCTCTCCTTGAAGGAACTAATATCATGAGGTGAGGCAACAACAAGAAATAACATCAACGAAATCATAAAGATAGGATTATCAAGCTCATAATAGCATCATTATCATCATCATTATCATGGAACATATCTCGTTTCTATCTCATAAGAAGCTCTTCAGAATCATGAACTTTCAACTTTTGGGATGTAAGAAGGTCATGGAATATATGGAAGGTAGTAATATAAGAGTCATGCCTTAACGAAAGAAAGGGACTAGCCTTACATACCTTTACGTCTCCTTAACGACTAAGCGTTCTCCTTCCAAGCTCACAACTCTACATTCAAGAGAATTTGCATTACGTTAGATCATTAGAAACATGCTTAAGACTAAGCTAAGGCGACTAAAAGCTAACAACAATTGGGTAGCATTTCCTTTGTTTCAACAACTTCCTCCACCTAATAAACAACTCCCAAACATCAATAATAACACCCATGACATCATAATCAATAAACATCTTCAAGTTAAAAATTATTCAATCCTCACAACTCCCTTTCAAAATCATCCACAACCATAGCTACAACACAACACCATACTCATCCTTCACATAATACTTCCTCAACAACATTAGCATCATTTATAACAAGATTATATTCATCTCATACTAAGAATCATGACTCAAATTAACTTACTACTCAAAATACCATAATTTCCATATTTGAGCTTATATTCCACTTTCTTCTCTAATCCAAGTCTTTCAACCACTCAATACTTTTAATAATGTGAAATAGATGTAAAACTCACCTTTTATCATGTAAGGATGAACTTTGGATGAATATACTTTACTTCAGAGAAGCCCTAACTTCAATACCAATAGAATTCTTGACTTCTATCAACCCTAGTGAGCCTCTTTTTCACTTGATTCTCTTGATTCTTAGTGATTAGTCCTTGATTCCCCTTGGATTTGTGTTAGTATGGTGTGGAGAATATTCTAGAGTCTTCAAGACTTGCAGAGAAAGTGGAAACTGAAAAATAAGAGCAAGGGTCATTTATTTATAACTGGAACTGGAAAGTTCCAGCGAGCGGTTCGACGAGCGGGTCAACAGTCTATCGACTTGCTCCGTTGACTTACGCTTGCAGATCTCTGATTGTAGAAACATATGGACGGTGCGCAGTGACGGTCCGTTGACATGTCGACTGCCCATCGACACAGACTGATGTCTGCAGAATTTCCTGATTCAGTTCAGATTGCGCCGATTCGATCCGTTCAACTTAAAATCCTGTAAATTACCAGTAATCCCTACTGATAAATTTGTGTACGGGGTAAGACACTATCTACCTTAACTTTCTCCAATGAGCTTTCTTCCCTTGCCTCAAATGTCTTTGGAATCTTAATTAGAATCATTAAGTATCCCTTTTTACTTATAGGGACATCATATACATCTTAACTTGCGTTAGTCTATTCACCGCACAACAACCCGAAATTCCGAGGTGTAACAGTATTTTCTGGTGTTCGGACCTGAAGAAAAATGCGGGATTTTATGTGGGGCTGTAAGCCTGACACAGAATTTGTGGAAGGTGGAGTCCGATAGACTCGGGCGGATGTCATATACATACAAAGAAATAAGGAAAGAATGAATTAGCAAGCGTATAATAATAAAGCGTTAATACTAACTTCATCTCACAATTATGCACTGAAGTAAAAGGGAATCTGATTTTAAAACAATATAAGAAAAAGAAACTGACTTGAGAACAACACATACTATAAAACTTTGAGATTAATAAATAACAAGGTTCTGTAAAGTGGAAACTACTTTAACACCATTGGAAGAATTACTTATTTTAACTAGTGCTGCTTTGAAATTATTAAACTCAATCAGATCAGTTTTTTAAAAGCTCAGATTTCGTAAAGTAAATTTCATGTAAAAAAAGGAGTCTTAAGTAAAACAGACAATCATAATTGAGTAAGGCTCCAATTATTAACCAATTTCCTAAAAGAAAAACAAAGAACAGGAGGAGGTGAAGGAAGAGATGAATTTTCCTTGAGTGGAACTAAAATACAGCCATGCCTTAATTGTTAGAACACACAAACAACTAATCTTTACCAATATGACCAATTTTGACAACAAAGTTTCCTTAGATGCAGGCCTCTGCAAGTTTGACAGACACTTAAGAAACGGGCTTTTCATCAAAAGATTTGAACGAAAATCATTCCAGTTAATAACAAAGATGGACACCCTTGCAATTTCACTTCCTTGATTCTACTCAAGAACTTGGTTTTATCTTAGTCACTTCTTTAAAGTAACAGAACTGGCTAAAACTTAATTAACTAAAAATGTTGTTGGATTACTAGAGGATTTGGAGGGAACACGAGAGACGAGATTGCAACTATATAGGATTTTAAACATCTATGTTTGGACCTAAAGATAATATCTTTTTTTTTTTTTGAAGAACGGGTAACAGTTGGACCTAAGGGTAATTTATAAATAGGGAAAATCTTAATGCAGGATCGTCATCTTATTCAAACTCATCAAGACATGAAAAAAACAGGAAGAGGATTCATAACAAATTTTCTTTTCGAATTTTAAAGAAAAGTTGGTTGGAACAAGTAAAGGAGTATTAGTTTTATCCTTCATATATATAAGGTTTAGGAAAGACAACTAATCCAGCTTAAACAAATAGAACTAAATTACTCTACAAGAGATTAGAAACATACAGAACTGAAAGAATAAGAAAAGAAAAAAAGACGAGAAAGAAATCGCAAACAACATTTTGGAAACTTATCTCTATAACAAGGCAGTTTTTTAAACCAACAAAATAATCAATATTATAATATGTAGACCATGAAACATGAGCTTAGATTCTCAAGTTTACCTCATTTCTCTGTAAACGAAATGCATATGTTCACTCAAACTCCAAGATCAAACTTGTCTGGTTATGACCAGTTATAAATCACAATAGCCAACATTACTAATTCATTATGCAAATGTGAAATTCCTAAGCTTAATCAGAGGAGGTTGTATCAACTTATTTCACTTGAGCAAAATCTCAAGATCAAAACTTTAGTCTAAGTATTGAAGCTTAAACTCGAAATTGATTAGCTAAGGTTATTATGAACCACTTTGAATCATACTCGAACACTTCTGCTAATGGAGATCAAGGGGATAGAGCAGCAAACAGTTTCTTAATCCACACAGAAACAATTAGTCAATACTCACTTTCAGGTAAAATTAAAGAATCCGTCTACACTTCTTTTCATTTAAAATCTGGAAGTAAGCACAACTTGCTATTGAAATCAAAATGACTTAAATTTTTCAGCGAAGAAACAACCACGACTTAACACTCGTGTTTAAACACACTCGCGTTTAGGTTAGAGAAATTGAAGGAAAAAAAAAACAATAAAAGAAATGGCACAACCAGTGGGGGAAGGAATATGTTCCCATCATGGAAGAAAACTGAAAGCGAACTAATATTCTCCCATATCAACACTAGTTAGTTATTCAGCATCCAAAAACGAGCAGAAAAATAAATGAAAGGGATAGGAGCAGGTACTCTCATTGTTTTAAAACACATGAAGCTATGAATTAACTTGAACTAAAACTCGATAGAGACCTTGTTTTAGAAATGGGGAAGGGGAAATGCCTTGTTCAATACTTCACCCCTAGATTTTAAGGACTAACAGTTTCAACATACCTTATTAAACAAAGTTATTTTTTTTTAATCATACCAATGGCGTAGGAAACAGATCTAAGCCCTTAAAAACTTCAACTTCAGATTCATTATGCATTCTAAAGCTTTCACACAGTGGAAATTTCTTTTAACATGACAATCACAGCAATTGAACTCAAACTAAACCTTTCAAACAAAAAACAGAACCAATCACATTAACACGACGTAGATTCAAAACTCCAGGAATATTCATACTTTACCTTCTTCTTCTTTTCATGTTTTAAAAGGAAATAACTATATATTAGGCACTAAGTTTGAACAAATGATTTCAAAATTTATAGCAACTAACAAGCACAACCCGACATTCATGATTCGATCTTTATACAAATAATAACCATACTTCAGATCAACTTTAAAAATCACATTAAACTAATACCTTGAGAAATTTATCTACATTCAAAGCAACTAGAATGCAAAGAGGAGAAAAAAAGATTTTTATAAACTGAAAAAGGTACTGGAAGAACACATTGAAATAACATAGGCGCGTACAAATTAATCAAATTACCAGGACCTTAACGGAATCAAAAGAGTTAATATTAAAGAGTGTTACCTTTGAAGCGTACAACGACTGAGGCTAAGTCGATGACGAATCCTTACTTTCACGGCAACACTCGAATTTTAGTATTCGAATAGAAGCAAGGCATGAGAGTTAATAAAGATGAGAAAAACAAGTTGAGAAATCAGAGAACAAAATCAGTAATTGTTTTCAGATTTTTGGGGAGATCAATATCTATATCGATGGTCACCAAGACCATGTATTTATACTAAAACAAGAGGGTATTTTAAATTTGAAAATCATCCAAGGAGGGGGTGAGGGTTTGGTTGAAAAGAAAATGAAATAAACCAACAATTACAAGAATTGATGATTTTGGTTGAAAAATCTGATATCGCCCATCAAATCCACGGATCCTCTGGGATTCGTCACGTTTTCTACTGATTTGAAGACTTTTGAGGCTGAATTCGTGTGAGAAAAGATGAAGGGAGCATGGATGGGAGAGGTGAACAGAACCTCTGACATGGCTAGAGATAGAGAAGAAGACTTTGACACAGATCGGTTTGAAAAAATGGACAAAAAATGGGAAAGGGGTTAGGGTTTCGGTAGTTGGGTCTAATGTCGTTGATGAGGGAGAAAGAATATGAGTTGAGGGGTGTTTTTGGTCAATTAGAGGGAGTAGGTCGGGTCTACACGATTTTTGTTAGGCTAGCCAATATAATTATTGGATTTGGGTGTGTTGAGGGATTTAAAAACAAACAAATGGGCTATTCTCTGGGAAATTAAGAGTTATAGAAAAATATAACTTAATTGAAGCTCAAGAATTCTCACTGCCAAGGGGTTTTCTTGCTCGTATGCAAAGTATTTTGCCGCTCCGCTTCACCGCCTAACAATTTCATAACTAAACTCATTTACCAACATGTATATAATTAGGCCGAATTTGGATTGAAAAAGAAATCCCTTTTGTTACAAACGTATCAACTTTATTTGCGATATCGCCAATTCGGACTTAAATCGAAATCAATTGTTTACGTTAAGACCCACGTTTTGTATTTGTGATGAAACTGCAATGAATTACATATCAATTAATTAATTAAGCTTGTTGATTTTAACGAAGTAAAATAATTATTTGCTAACGGACCAATTGTAATAATAACTCAGAAATTTGACCAATTTAAATATTTACGTATCTTAAAAACTCAAAATTTTTAGACGAAATGATTTTCCAATTAACTAAAACATTTTTTAACTACGAAAATGATAAGTAAATACACACGTAATATATATCATGATATTTCACCAAATGAAATGATTAAATAATACCTAAAAATAACTAAGAAAATATTTTTTGGTTTTACAAATGATTAGTCTATTTTGTTTTATAATTCAAGAAGCTCGACTGATTTATTAGACATGTAGAGGGTCAAAATTGGGTGTCAACATCGTACTTATCTACGAGCGGCTATAGGACATTTAGGAAACTTTCATTTCTTCCATTCCTTTCGTGCAACTTTATTCGAATTGGTATCTGAATTTTCTATCTTAATCACCCACGGAAGGTGGGAACCAATCCTTAAATTCTTATGCGAGCAGTTTTGTTATGAAGTGGCCTGCTATGGTACGAGATGTGTCATCCTAGTTCGAACGCGTGACCAAGTTTAATTTCTAGCTATAGCTTGAGGTTTCATTTGTGTGGGATCGTGGTTAGACTTGTTTATTATAGGGGTTTCTTGAGAAATGGAAAAGATGGTACAAAGGGTCAATTGATCTCCAGGCTTTCAGCATTGCTCGAAAGTGGAGAAAGTGCATTTATGACTTCACAAGAGTGATTTGTTTGATGATATGATTGGTTTTGGGAAAAATTTCAACTTCATCAAGGCATTATGATGGTGTACGTGGCACGGGTGTACCTATGGCAGGTCAACGATTCATCAGTGGTAGGGTATTAGATGTGGATATGCGGGGACAAGTGTATGTTCGGTAAGGATCATCGGATTTTGCAAAAGTATAGTTACTGCGTGTAATAAAGAAGAGCAGTTGAGAATAAGGACATAAAAGGCGACTTTTGTGGAAAACATATAGCGAAGTAAGATTTCATATGGTATTTTGGTAGGGGTGTTTTTCGTGTTAATGGGACGGACGTGTAAGGAAGAGAATTTTGATAGATTAATCTCCGCTATTAGGAAGGGAAAAATTGGTATCTTTAGTGCTTGTTAGGATAAGGTCACGCAATTGGTATGAGAGTGGATTTCATATTCTGTCGTGAAAAGTTAAGTTGGGCTTCGACGTGGCTATATATTAGTGATTGTGTGTTCCTCCAGGAAAAAGAGTATCAGTTCTAGATCAAGATGCAATGTTACTTGTGACGAGGGGAGCCTTAAGATGTTAGGCAGCTGTGGTCTTAGTCCTTCAGTAAAGGGTATGTTCACCGAGCATTAGTGTTTAAACGAATGGTAAGGATATCGTGGGATTAAGAGCTAGCTGATTTGAGGGTTACGTTACGGTCATGCATGGTAAAACATACGTAAGGGTCAGTGTTAAGTTGGTAAGTTGGGTTACGTCGTGGGTCAGTGGGAACTGGTTGTTGATTAATAAGAATTACTCTAGTGTTGGACAAGTGCAAATTTCTAGTTCTCAAGGAGTTATTGAGCGTTGCATCTAATGTTGGATTAGGGTTGGGAACTTGCACCTGTTGTGTTACCTTCGGCTAGTTACTGTTATTACTGGTGTTGCTACTCGGTTGAATTGATCAAATAAAGGGAATAATCGCACGAATGGTTAAGGGTGTTTTGGTTTGACAATTGGGACGTTCGAAGTGGTAAATCAATGATGAGGTTCAAATTAATTCAAGTTGTAAAGAACATTTCGGAATTTAAGTTAAGGGAATGTGAGCAAGGCACCTTGGTAGAGGTACGTGCGGATAGTAGTAGGACTGTGTATGTGATATGCTGGATTTAGAAAGTATCCAGTTTTAGAGTTGAGTGAGTTAAGGGAACTCTAGTGTGTAGATTGTGTGGTACACTACTATCCCCAGGATTGACTTGGCTAGTTTGCAAGACTTATGATTATGCGGTATTCTAAAGGGTGGTTTCGAGAAATGCTCAGACGGTGGCAGTAAGAGTGAGATGTCTGAAATTGAGGAGTTGAAGAATCAAGCAAAGGTATAGTTGATTGAGAATCGATAAGAATGAGGTACATCTTCGGGATTACTTAGGTCAGTATGGATGGTGGTGGTGTTTTTATGCATATTTCAGATGGGTTATGATTGTTGATATGCTTAAAGAAGGAAGTCTACAGAAATGGACTAATGATATGACACAGTTCCGTGAGGTTTCGTGATCAGCAACTGGTGAGAAGTAAATTTCAGGTAATCGACATGTTAAGGCTTATTGAAGTGGCTTGTGTGGTACACAGTTGAGTAATTTTGTAACACACTTCAATGGATGAGTTAGTGTGGTTTAAGAGAAAGGAATTGTGGAAATCCCTATTATGTGAGGGCTAGAGTTATATTTTTTATATGAGACCGTATTCGTGGTAGTGTATTATGTCGCAAGTAATATTGACTGGATAGCTTGGGTGAGTACTTTTGGATATTAAGGACTTGGGAGTAGTTGCGTGAGGCTTAGAGCGGTAGTTGTAAGATTTGATACTTTCGGATTTGTTATGGGCATATCAAGGTGTTGCAATGGGAGATTCAATGGTTAAAAGGATATTATATGAGGCTGCAGGTTTTGCGTCGAAAAGTTCGGGGTGTATCAGAATTGCGTATCGGGTAAAGGTTGAGAAACATGAAGATTGCAACCATAAGGTATAGTTCTTCGGTACTTAGTTGGCAGCTTGGATAGGACTCAGCTCTAGAGTCGAGGGTAATAGACATGATCTATTTTGCATGAGGAAAAGATTAGAATCGGCCGCCGCAGATGTGTGGTAGGACCGTGATTGGTCTCGAAAAGTTGGAGTCAGTTCAAGTGACCATTGGTGGTATTCATGAGTTGTGCAACCATTAGTGGTATTCATGAGTTGTGCATTCATTCAAGGTCAAAATTGTTCGAATTAATGTCACGACCTATTTTGCCTAAGCAGTGCGGGCACGAACCTTCCCACCTCAATAAGCGAACCCTCAAACATAAAATGAAGAAGACGTAAATAATGAAATTAAGCAACGGAATAAAATAAATACGTAAGTCTCACGATATATATATATAAGTAGTAGAATAGTGCAGAATAATAATAACACCCCCAGGGTCTGGTCTAAGTAATACAAGAGCATCTAAAAAGGGGAATAATACAAGTATATAATAATAATACATAAGTGTCTATGTCGAATAGAATAGGACATAAAGATAGGAAAGTCTTCAAGGCAGCGAACGACCATGCTCACCCTGGAAACTCCAAGATAATGCTGAAACGACTATCAGCCACGTGTCTCGGAAGCATATCTGACCTGGTACTCTGCATTCATAAAAGAATATAGCAAGTGCAGGTCAGTACAAACAACGATACTGGTAGGCATCATCAGCCGACTAAGCATAGCTAACACAATCCAAATAATAAAGCAGATAAACCAAACAAGTACAAGTAAAATGTAATCGAACCCAAGTCCACGTCATTGCCTAGATAAAGCATCTAATCCCAAATGTGCCAAGTCTGAAAGTATCAAGTCAGAATCCAACATCACAAGTACAATACTAAGCATCTCAAATCAAGCTATAATGCAAATGCAATAGTGTATGAATGCAATGCAATGCCATGCAAATGTTGTGTACACATGTACTCTGGATGGAAATACCGACATCTAGGTAGCACAACCCAGTGTGACTCGCGAAGTCTAAGTGTCACCCGTCTCGGATCTTTACCAAACAGACAGACGGCACCCCGGATCTTTTCCCATTGGGGGTTCGCACTGGCACCACTCTGGGGGACTCGCGGAGTCTATGCACTCTCTCAAACAACGATTTCGGAACTAAGATCGGATATCGTCCATCTCACATCACTCCAGTAAAATCGAGCCCAGCTCATCAAGTGTTTTATCAAACATCATCAGTATCTCAACAGTGTATCATAAAATTGGAGTGCGTCCAATGCATGTATCAACATCAATAACCATGCTCAATATCACAAGTACCAACAGTGGGTATGCTAACAATATATCCCATCACAAATACCAACAGTGGGTATGCCAACAATATAACCAAATCACAAGTACCAACGGTGGGTACGTCAACAATATAACCAAATCACAAGTACCAACAGTGGGTACACCAAAAATATCATAATCAAGATGATAAAATAGAATCTTACAGCTATCATCAACTCATGGTATCAAGTCAACACAGTAGAACAATCAATTCACAACATAATGGGGTGGCTAGCCCCAAACACACAACAGGGCCCAACCTAAGCCAATATCCAACCCAACTTCATACCCGAAGGTTCACATGCTATCTCCAACAATATAATCTAAATATGTGCTTCGCTATACGAAATCTTACCAAGGGTAAGCCATAACCTACCTGGATAGCCGAACCGCAACACTAACAACTCACTCTTTTGCCTTGCCTTTCTGCTGAACCTTAGAACCAAAGTAGTCTAAGCATAATTAAAATCTAGATTAGAAATCATGAAGAATGATATTAATAACGGTACTATTCAATCTATGTCAATTCTAACCCTAGAAATTGCGAAAACGGGCCCACAAGGGCAAAATGAGAAATTCGAAAGCAAAATATCAAATTAAGCCCTAGGTGATCATAACCCAACCACTAATTGCTAAATTAACTCATAGATTTACCCAATTTTGAATTTGAAGCAAAACCCTCAATTTGGGTATAAACCCTAACTCTTTGATTCCGAAATTCAACACTAGAAATGGAAGATATATGATCAACAAGCTTAGATTCATCAAAAACTAACATAAACCCCATCAATTTCATCATTAATAAGCCTAAGGAAAATGTTCATCAAAACCCTCTTACAACTTCCATTCCTAAGGGATTATTAAAGGAAAGGGAGAATCTATGATGATTATGATTTAAGGAATTAGCAAGATTTACCTCCAAGAATATTCTCAAAATATCTCCGAGAACAGTTCCCCAAAGCTGTAACTTCGAAATGGAAATAAATGAGGGTCTAAAGGCTTTTAACTCTTCATTAATTATACAAACTGCCCGTCACCAACTTTAGCGTCACTGGGACCGCCCCAACGGAGCCGTTTCAGCGATCAAGGCAAAAGTCCTTGGACCGCTCCAGGGCAGGGCTACCGCTCCAGCGGTATCGTTGCCGCGGTCTGGTGGCGCCAAAGCGGACACCAGACACCCGAAACTTACCCAAGTTTTCACAATTATCCAATTTTCCTACTAGTTCCTGAGGCTATTTGCTTACATACCAAACATATAAACACATATAAAAACACACTACGAACGCGGCCGTGCCCTTGGAATTCCCAACGGAGGTCTCTTTGACTAATTCAACCCCCGACACCTTAATTCTAATTTCCCAACCCAAGTCGCAAAATGCATCCGAGTGCATTGGGAACTGAACAAAAAACACACATAAGTTCTACACGACCATCAAGACTTCTCGAAATCGATGAAATTTCGAAAAAGGTCCGTTTACCCAAAAGTCAACTTTGGGTCAATCACTTTTCACTTTAAGCCTATATTTCACAAAAGTTGACCGAATCCGGTCTAGACACCTAGAAAAGCCTACCAACGATCCCCTCGGGTTAAAAATGAGCAAATCAATGCTCGGGAAAGGGAGAAACAGCCGAAAAGACTATAACGACCAAACGAGTCGTTACATCAGATACCAATTGAACCGTCGCTCGTCCTCAAGCGAAGAAAAGAAAATAAGCCAGAAGATACCTGAATCAGTAAACAATTGAGGATCTCGGCTACGCATATCTGACTCGGCCTCCCAAGTAGCCTCCTCAACAAGACGGTGCTTCCATTGCACCTTTACAGAAGCAATCTCTTTTGACCTCAATTTTCGAACCTCCCTATCCAAGATCGCGATAGGCTTCTCCTCATAATTCAAATTCTCATCAAGCAATATAGAATCCCAATGAACAATGTAGGTACGGTCGGCATGGTACTTCTTCAAAGATCGAAACGTGAAAAATCGGATGAACTCCCGCCAAGCTTGGCAGCAATGCCAACTCATAAGCTACATCACTGATACGGTCAACAATCTCAAACGCGCTAATATACCTGGGGCTCAACTTGCCCTTTTTACCAAACCTCACAACACCCTTCATGGGTGAAACCTTTAATAGAACCTGATCACTAATAGCAAACTTCAAATCCCGGACGTTCCGGTCTGCATACATCTTTTGCCGACTCTGAGCTGCCAAAAGCTTGGCTTGAATAACTCTGAATCTATCAAGGGACTCTCGCGACAAATCTGTACTCCAAGGCCCAGCCTCAAATCCATCAAACAAACCAATCGGAGATCTGCATCTCCTACCATATAAAGCCTCAAAAGGCGCCATGCCAATACTCAAATGATAACTGTTATTGTATGTAAACTCTACCAATGGTGAGTGCTGATCCCAATGACCACCAAAATCAATAACACACGCCCTCAACATGTCCTCGAGCACCTGAATCGTCCGTTCGAACTGGCCATCAATCTGGGGATGAAAAGTTGTACTAAGATTCAATCGAGTACCCAACTCCTCATAAAACTCCCTCTAGAAACGGGAAGTGAAAATAGTACCCCGATCAGATACAACAGAAATAGGAACCTTATGCAATCTCACAATATCTCGAATATACATCTTGGCTAACTTCTCCGCGGTTAGAAAACTTGAACTGGAACGAAGTGAGCGGACTTAGTCAGTCGATCAACTATCACCCAAATAAAATCAAACTTGCCAAGGGTCTTTGGAAGACCCGTGACAAAATCCATGGTAATCCTCTCCCACTTTCACTCGAGAATGGGCATCCTCTGAAGCACCCCACCGGGTCGCTGGTGCTCATACTTAACCTGCTGACAATTACCACTCTTAGCCACAAAATCCACTATATCTCTCTTCATCCGACGCCACCAATAGTGCTGTCTCAAGTCACGATACATCTTAGTCGCCCCCGGATGATTGGAATAGCGAGAGCTATGAGCCTCAGACAAGATCAACTGAATCAAATCACCAACACAAGGAAAGCACAAGCGCCCTCTAATCCTCAAAATGCCCTCAGAATCAATCACCCCTCAAAACTCTATCTCAAATCTTGCTCAACTGAGCATTCTCAAACTGATGAGTCCTGATTCGATCCAATAAAGACGACCTCGCCTCTATACAAGCCAAAATCCTGCCCGAGGCTGAAATATCAAGGCAAAAGAAACTGTTGGCTAGAGTCTGAACCTCCATGGCCAATGGACGCTCGGAAATAATCAATCGAGCTAAACTCCCGATACTCACTGCCTTGCGACTCAAGGCATCAGCCACCGCATTGTTTTCCCGGATGATACAGAATAGAGATGTCATAGTCCTTCAGGAACTCCATCCATCGGCGCTGCCTGGAATTAAGATCTCTCTGGGTAAACACATGCCGAAGACTGCGGTGATCGGTGAAAACCTCACAATGAACACCATACAAATAATGCCTCCAAATCTTCAATGCGAAGACCACGGCCAACAACTCCAAATCATGGGTAGGGTAATTCTTCTCATGAAACTTCAATTGACGGGAAGCATAAGCTATCACTCTACCGTTCTGCATCAACACAGTACCCAAACCCATACGGGAGGCATCACAATAGACAGCGAAATTCTTACCCTCCACAGGTAATGCTAAGATCCGAGTTGTAATCAAAAGAAGCTTGAGCTTTTGAAAGCACCCCTCAAAATCATCCGTCCACTAGAAGGGAACATCCTTCTGAGTCAATCTGGTCAAGGATGAAGCAATAGCAGCAAAACCCTTCACAAAGCGACGGTAATAACTGGCCAAGCCTACAAAACTACGAATCTCAATAACAGTAGTAGGCCTCGCCCAACCTCTCATAGCCTCAATCTTCTATGGATCAACCATAATCCCATCCTAAGACACACATGGCCCAAGAAGGCTACAGACTCCAACCAGAACTCACACTTAGAAAACTTAGCAAACAGGCTATGTTTCTTCAACAACCCAAGAACAGAACAAAGATGGCTCTCGTGCTCCTCCCTACTCTTGGAATACACCAAGGTGTCATCAATAAACACAATCACAAAGGAATCCAGGAATGGTCTAAAAATGTCATTCATCAAAGTCATAAATGTAGCCCGGGCATTGGTAAGCCCAAAAGGCGTCACTAGAAACTCATAATGGCTATATCTCGTCCGAAATGCTATCTTCAGAATATCCTCCACCCCGATCTTCAACTGGTGATAGTCGGAATGCAAATCAATCTTTGAAAACACCGAAGCACCCTGAAGTTGGTCAAACAGATCATCAATACAAGGCATAGGACACTTGTTCCGAATGGTGACCTTGTTCAGCTGGCGATAATTAATACACATCCTCATGGTCCTATCTTTCTTTTTCACAAATAACACAGGAGCACCCCAAGGGGAGACGCTCGGTCTAATGAACCCCTTGCTCAACAAATCCTGTAACTACTCCGTAAGCTCTCTCAACTCAGCAGGTGCCATCCGATATGGCAGAATAGAAATGGGACGAGTGCTCGGATCTAAGTCAATACACAAATCAATGTCGCGATCGGGTGGCATACCCGGCAGATCCAACAAAAAAACTTCCACGAACTCGCTCACAATAGGGATAGACTCAAGGGGTGGAGATGCAACAGTCGTATCACGAACATGAGCCAAATAAGCTAGACACTCCTTACTTACCAACTTCTTGGCCCGAAGAAAGGAAATGATCTTCTTCGGAGCGGGATTAGGAGTACCCATCTATTCTAGCCTAGGAATGCCCGGCATGGCTAAAGTGACTGTCTTGGCGTGACAATCCAAAATTTCATGATAAGGAGAAGGCGAGGACATACTCAATATAACATCAAAGTCTACCATATCGAGAATCATCAACTCTACCTAAGTGTCATACCCAATAAAAGTAACCCAACAAGACCGGCAGACTCGATCAACAATCACGGAATCTCCGAACGGAGTAGACACATAAACATGTACATCTATGCTATCACAAGGCAAATTCCAACCAACGGTATGAAATGCAGATACATACGAATAAGTGGATCCAGGATCACGTAATACAGACTGACCCCGAACAGAAATAATACTTGCTGCCGCTGCACCAAGGATCTCCATATAGGGCCTAGCTGCTCTAGCCCCCGCGGCCTCAACTTTCGCTGCACAGTCAATAATGGCCTAGAATGAAGCCCCCTCGGCCTCAAGCTAGACACAAGGCAGCTGGAGAGAACCGTCTAGCCCACTAATAAACCATAAGATCCTGCCAGTCTCCATCGAAATCAAGGGGTAGGAATAACGAGCCAGGTAGGAGAAGGACAGTGCATAGGTAGCAACCGGCATGCCCTCTTGACGGAGATCAAGGAACTGACCTCAACGCTCGTCCCTCCGCGAACGAGGCACGTACCTCTCCAGAAACACCCCATAGAACTGCTCCCAAGTAAGTGGACGCACACCCGCTGGTCTGCTAGCAAGGTAGTCTCTCTACCATGCCTTCGCACCGCCACGAAATTGATGGGCAACATAGTCGACTCTGAGAGTACCAGTAATCCCTGTCGTGTGAAGTAGCTCGTGCGTAATCACGATAAACGCGTAGGCATCCTCGCCTAATGCGCTAGTGAAAAACGGTGGAGCAAACCTCATGTACATCCTCCATACAGGTGTGTCGCAAATCCTCATCATCTGTGAGGGAAGAGATAAGAGTCAGATACCAATTTAATCTTCCTAGATTCCAATTGGAATAAAGTAGCATGAAAGAATGAAAAGAAAGTGAGATTTCCTTAATGTCCTATAGCCTCTCGCAGATAAGTACGGAACTCATCGTACCGATCCACGAGACTCCACTAGAAACGCTCTTGTATTATAGACTGGGTAACCTAGGGCTCTGATACCAACTTTGTCACGACCTATTTTGCCTAAGTCATGCAGGCACTTACCTTCTCACCTCGATAAGCGAACCCTCAACCATAAAATGAATAAAACGTAAATAATGAAATTAAGCAACGGAATAGAATAAATACTTAAGTCTCATGATATATATATATATATATATAACTAGTAGAATAATGCAGAATAATAATAACACCCCCAGGGTCTGGTTTGAGTAATACAAGAACATCTAAAAAGGGAAATAATACAAGTATAGAATAATAATACATAAGTGTGTATGTCTCTAAATAGAATATGACATAAAAATAGAAAAGTCTTCAAGGCAGCAAATGGCCATTCTCACCCTGGAAACTTGAAGATAATGCTGAAACGACTATCAGCCACGTGTCATGGAAGGAGATCCAACCTGGTACTCTGCATTCATAAAAGAATACAAAGAAGTGCGGTCGATAAATAACGCACTCGGTAGGCATCATCGGCCGACTAAGCATAGCTAACACAATCCAGATAATAAAGCAGATAAACCAAACAAGTACAAGTCAAATCTAATCGAACCCAAGTACACGTCATTGCCTATATAAAGCATCTAATCCCAAATATGCCAAGTCTGAAAGTATCAAGTCCTAATCCAACATCACAAGTAAAACACCAAGCATCTCAAATCAAGCCATAATGCAATGCAATGCAATAGTGTACGAATGAAATGCAATGCCATGCAAATGCTGTGTACACATGTACTCCGGATGGAAATATCAACATCTCGGTAGCACAACCCCGTGTGATTCGCGAAGTCTAAGTGCCACCCGTCCAGAATCTTTGCCCAATAGACAGACGGAACCCCGGATCTTTGCTCACGGGAGGTTCTCACCGGCACCACTCTAGGAGACCCACGGAGTCTATGCACTCTCTCAAACAACGATTTTGGAATTAACATCAGATATCGGGCATCTCATATCACTCCAGTAAAATCGACCCCAGCTCATCAAGTGTTTCATCAAACATCATCAGTATCTCAATAGTGAATCATGAAATGGGGGTGTGTGCAATGCATGTATCAACATCAATAATCATGTTCAATATCACAAGTACCAACGGTGGGTATGCTAACAATATATCTTATCACAAATACCAACAGTAGGTATGCAACCAATATAACAAAATCACGAGTACCAATAGTGGGTGCGCCAACAATATAACCAAATCACAAGTACCAACAGTGGGTACGCCAACAATATCGTAATCAAGATGATAAAACAGAATCTTACATCTATCAACAGCTTATGGCATCAAGTCAATACAATAGAACAATCAATTCACAACATAAGTCTCCTCTGACTAGGATCGCCTCCAAACTGGGAACCCAAAACTCTCGGGCTATGACCCGATCCAGAATAAATAGGGCGATCAAATCTCCTGCCCGCAAATCGAGGAGGTGCACTAGCCGCGGATTGGCCTGAATACTTGGAATATTGTTGCCTCTGACCCTCTCTATACTCACTGCTAGCACCTGCAGATCTAGCTCTCTTACTACACCCTCTGTCAGAATCACGCTCCCCCCTGTGCGGCTGCTGCTGCTGCTCTTCCAAATTCTGAGCATGAGCTTGAATATGAGAAATATCCATCCCTTCCTAGAGTGAAACTGTCAAGCAGTCTTTAATCATATGTGGCCCCAAGCCACTCACAAACCGATGCACCCGATCTCTCATATCAGCTACCATGGCCGGAGCATACCTAGCCAATGAATTGAAGTGGAGACTATACTCCCGAGCACTCATATTTCCTTGCCTTAGATTCAAAAACCTGTCACCTCGAGCTCATCGGACCTCGGGTGAAAAATAATGGCGGATGAAGGCATCTATGAACTCCTGCCATACCGGGGGAGGCGCATTTTCCCTTCTCGAAGATATCCAATTATTGTACCAAAAAACGGCCACATCCCGTAGTCTATAGGAAGCCAACTCCACTGACTCAGTATCAGAAGCATGTATTATCCTCAACGTTCTCAGCATCTCATCGATAAAGCGCTGCGGGTCTTCATTTGGCTTTGACCCGAAAAATTCTGGAGGATTCAAGCTTATAAAATCACGGCCCTCGGCGCTAACCGCCCGTCACCAGACCCGCACCCCGCCGAGCCCGAGAGATAACTAATCGGGCCGGTAATTGAATAGCCTCTCGTCATCCGTCGGGAGGCACCTGGAGGAGGAACTGGAGGCACTGAAGCTAGAGCTGGAGCTGAGGCTCCTTCATGCTCCTCTAAAATAAGCGGAGTGTGAGAGGTCCGAGATGGAGGCTCATTATGGGACGCACCCTCCTCTATATTTACCTGTGGCTCCCGTTCAGTCCGCCTTCCTGCCGCTGTCTTGCCCTTCTGGGTAGCTGTTGCTTTCCTCTGAATAGGCATCCTGAAATCATAACACACAATTAGGAAAAGGAGAAATCTTATATCATGGCTCTATCGCATGATCTACGAAGAAGAAGAAAGGTCATTATTCCTAAATGCCCCGCAGCCTCTTGTTTATAAGTGTGGCGCGCTTCACAGCCATAAACAAGACTCTACCGAACACGGCTTGTAGACACACCCTAGAACAGAACTGCTCTGATACCACTTTTGTCACGACCCAACCAGAGGGTCATGACAGGTACCCGGAGCTAGCCTACCGAGCACCACTTGTCATACTACTTCTAATCTACCTCGGTGGACCACTTTTCTAATTATCAAATAACTCAACCTGAATAAATGTCATTCTTAAAATAAAACTCATTACGAAGAATTCTTTGATTACACCTCAAACATCTATATGAACAAGCCTGCAAGGCTACAAAATGATATACAGAATATACACTAATAAGGTCATGAAATATCTAATATCCACACATGTCTACGAGCCTCTAACTGGAGTACTGAAGATCATAAGGATGGGACAGGAACCCGTCATACCCCAAATATAAACACAAAAGAATATACCAATAAACTGCAACTCTCGAGTAGTGGAGTGCTCCGGTATATCTGCTGATAAAGCTCCTAGGGATCTGGACCCCCTTCCCGTCTACCTTTTGTCTTCTTAATGACTAAACGTTCTCCTTCCAAGCTCGCGAATCTTTTATCGTATAAGGATGAACTTTGGGTTAATGTATTTCACTTGAATGAAACCCCAACTTCAATACCAAAGGAAATCTTGAATTCTACAAACCCTAGTTAGTCTCCCCACACTTGATTCTCTTGATTATTTCTATTTAATCTTTGATTTCTCTTGGGTTTGGGTTAATATGATAGGGGGAAGATTCTAGAGCTTTCAAGACTTGGGGAAAATATGGGAAATGAAAAATAAGAGCAAGGGTCATCTATATATAAAAAGAGAAAAAAGTGACCCGACCCGATTATACGGCCACTTATATGGTCCGTATAAATGGTCGTATAATCCCACCATGGGATGACCCCTCTCTGGAATGGTTATATGGACCATTATACGGACTGTATAAGTAGTCGTACAACCCATTTTTTTCGAACTTGCTCTCGTTAATTCATTTGACTTTCAATCCTGATAGAACCTTCTTGGCACTTATATAACACTTTATTAACCATCCAAGGAGCCCTATAGCTCCTCCTCAAGACATTTCTGAATAAACATTAGCTCGATTGATGTGAAATCTTCCCAAACACAACTTACATTTAACTTCCTCCGACGAATTTAGTTCCACCGAGTCATGAGACTTCAAAATCTTGTAGTACGCACTTAAAGCTATCAAATATTCCCCCTAATTTCATAAGGACTTCATGTTTACCTTAACCTTGTGTTAGTCTATTTACAGCGCAACAACTCAAAATTCCCGAGATGTAAAATTTGCCATCGCCGAACATCGAAGGGGCAGTTGTTGACACCTAATTTTTGACCTCCCATAATTTATTTAATTACGTAGAGTCCTTGAATAGCTAACCGAGTAAAATGTACATTTTTCTGCAAGCCAAAATGATTTTTTAATTTACTTAGATAATATTTTAGCCATTATGTTTGGTAAATGTTTTCTATAATATTATAAATAATTTAGAAATTAATTTTCATATTTTATCACTAATGTGAAACATTTTACTAAATTGCAATCAATAAGATAATTTACAACAATTATTTATTTAATGGTCAAATTACCAGAAAATCAATTCGCAAGCATTTTACTCTGTTCAATTTGAGAAATCTAATTAATTAAATGAATTAATCATTTTACCCCTCAACTCTTAATTTTGCATATTTAATGGGCATTGGTACAATTTATTAGAGTTAACTATAATTAATTAAATGTGTAATTGTGGTTAATTCCATAATTTTTTTATTATGTGGCTAATAGTGGCTACAATTGAAATAATCAATTGTTGGCTAATTCTAGCCTTAATTGAAATAGCCAATTTCCATGGTTTAAATCAATCGGGGTATTTTTTCAAAGTTAGTTTTTCATTGGTCGATTAAATCAAATATGGCCATATTTGAAACAATCAAATTCATTAGTTTAAATCAGTTAAGGCCATTGTTCGAAATTAGTTTTAATTGTTCTAATTAGGCCAAAAATGGCCATAATTGGAACAACCAATTTCATTGTTTAAAGAGGCTATATTTGCAACTTGAGTCCATTTGCTTAATTAATCATTGTTTAATTGGTTAGTTAGTCATGTTTGACCATGATTAAGGGGTTTAAACTAATTGATTTTTTCTTAATTATGGTCATTTATTAAAATGGGTGTCAAAGTCTCATGTATATATACACATACATATACACGAACATACATGTGTATACATGTATATCGCATGTATATGCATGTATACAAAGGGCCTCCCCCTTTATTTCTTTTAAGTTTGGCTGAGCCCAGGTCAACAGGAGTAAGACCCGGCCCACTTCGGTGATTAAAGAAGTAATATCCCATTTTCTATTCATTTATGCACCAAACAAACCCTTAGGGGTTCTCTCCTAAAGAGGAGGTAAACTCTAGCACCGCCTCACTTCGTTTTTCTCTGTCCTGCGTCATGCCACACCGAAAATGGCAAAGATAAGGGCCTGCTTGGTTTCTTTTTGATGTGGCACGATCGGGAATGGCAAGAGGATTAATTTCTCTACCAATTCTCAACCATTTCCACCCAATACCCACTGCAAACATGGTATACCTCTCCTCTCTCTTTATTTTTTCTGCAAATCAAACGGTCTTTGACTGATTTTTCTTAATGGTTTTTATTTGTTGCGATTTTGAATCCGCAATTTATATTGGTTCATGAAGAATCCTACGGATTGACCTCGTTTGGGTCAAATCCAACCCTTGATTTGTTTATTTGTTTGATTCCTAACCGTTAGATGTGGTTTGAGAGAAGCAAAATCTCAAAAATGCTATACTCCCACATTGATTGCGGTCTAGAGTTTTGAGAATTAGGGGTTCTATATAAAGAACTCCATTCTCCACAGTTCCAACAACTTTGAGCATATTGATGTACCGCTATACTAAAAAAAGTCGAATTACCTAGGGTTTCTAATTATTGAGACCTTTAACTATTCAGTTAAGTTTAAAATTTTCTAAGTTTAATTGTTTCTTACTTGTTTGTGGCTGAGTGTTGGGGTTGAGGAAGCAGAGGATCTTTCAAGTTCGATCTCTTCCAAGGCTGCTCAAACAAAAGGTAATCTTCTTGCCCCTTTTTATTTTTTAGCTTTTTGTACTATTTAAATGTTAGTTATGTGTTTACGTCAAATTAATTATATGATTAGTATGTTTATCTTGCCTTAGTTAAATATGTGATATAGTTGTGTGTTAGTTTCTCATCGTGTGTTTTAGTTAGATGTTGTTAGTCTCAGAATATTGTTAGTCCAATAGGTGACTAGTATGTATTAGTTTACTATCTCGCTTTAAATGTGTGATGTGTTTGTATGCAGTCTATAATCCTGTTGATTAGTTACTGTTTTAGATTTGATAATATAGACTGATTAAATGTAGTGATGATACTGTAAATGACTTAAGTCCATATATGTCTAGTGTCAAGCCTGTTTGGATCATGTTCTCTTGTCTTGTTAAGTTTAATCATGTTTTGAAGTATCTAATCTCTGTTTATGTTATTATTTTCTAGCTTGGGCCTCCTCTAGTTGAGATCTAGCATGTTCAGTGATTCGTTTGACTAAGTACTATGTTTGTTTTAACTTTGGTTCTGTGTACTAGTCAAGTGAAATCATGTTTAATATCTTGTTATTGTCTTCTTAATGGAACAATCCCTATCAAGTTAAAATGCAGTAACAGTAGCTTTAAAACTATATTTAGCTAGTATTTTCCCTGTTAACTCTATTTGCCTTGTTAAATGCATTACTACAAACTGTGTTTTATGCCTATAATCAAAACTAGAATATGCATCTACTGAATACTTATGTGGTTAGGTTCAATGATAGTTAAAGGTCTATGAGTCTTCTTATGACTAGTATCGGGTCTGTGTGGCACATGGTTAGACTTGGTTTGCTAAGGTATACATGTTTTATGTCTAAACTTGAGTTTAAGCATGACGTTGTTAACTAGTGATGTATATAGCAGTGTAGGGTATATGTGGTTAATGCATGTTCAAGGTGTTGGTTTAAAACTAAAGGTTGAATCGCCTTAACTAATTCTTTTGACCTAAAATCCTGCTGCAAATGATCAATTACATGTTTTTAAGTCACCTATTTACAGACTCAGGTATTATCTGTCGTTAGTGAATCTAAACCAATTGATAGGGGTCCTGTATGATTCAAACATCTGATTTACGATTTTTAAATGAGATTTGTTTTCCTATAATGACTAGTTTGTTGTCTATTTGAGGTCCCTAATAATTTTTGTTATACTGTATGCCTGCCTGCATTACTTGTTTGTACTATTTTCAAAGATTTGAACATGTCACTGCCTATGATCTGTGTCCCATTCTCACCAGTGTCAAAGTGCATATCCATGTCTATAGCATTAGTGTATCCATCCATAGCCTAACATGATCCTTTGACGGTTCTCCATGACTTATGAACTGACAAATGAAGGATTGCCATCATCAATACATGTTTATATGGTCTCACTTGATAAATGCTATGTCAAAATGTGCATACTTTGTTAAATATAAACCTACTCTTACTCTGTTATGCATGAACCTGCTATATGTGTTTTCCCTGAGTTCTGGTATTATCCTAGAATGTCATGTTGCACCCCTCCCTTCTTTCCTTAGAGTGCTTCTTCTGTTTTTCCTAAGTATTTGATGCATGCCATGTTTAATGTGAATACATTAGATGTATTTGGTTGGTGATTTGTTGAGTATTGTGTCCTTTTGTGGGATACTGCTTGTATATCTAGAAATAGCATCATGAGTATGCCAAATATGTTGAAGTTGCATACTGCCTAGGCCTACATGGGATTATATAATTCCAAATATGTTGAAGTTGCATACTGCCTAGGCCTACATGGGATTATATAATTGAATATACAAGAGATATACCCATGTATATCAGATGTATACAATTCTGGTATACCTTTGGCATACAAGGATTTGTATATTGAGGTATACATAGGGTACCACTTGGATTATGTCTTAAAAATTGCCTTTGTGTCCCTCTAAATGATGTAATAATATGTTAAGTAGGATTGGCACCTGTCTCTGAATAAAAATGTAGATTCATGTTTAAGAGAAAATAGGATATGATATGCTCAAATTATACCTTTTAACAGCATAAAGCAGACGATGTCAAATATAGTAACTCAACAAGGTTGGGGTCGAATCCCACAGAGAATATGGTGTGAAAAGTTTACAAAACGAGTATTATACTAATCTTGCGGTCTTGGTGTATTCCAGAAAAAAGGGTTTTATAAGAATTTTGGTTTGTGTCCCCATCAGATAGAGTGTATGATCATGGGTCTTGATCTTGATATACTTCTAATGGATCGTTGTATTACTTCTAATGGATCGTTGTATGAATGCACTTAACCTCTATGTGAATCTAGACTATTTCCCAAAAAGAAAAGATATTTCTTTCTATGCTTTTCCCAAAGATAAGAAAGTATGCATGAGGAACGGTTAATTATACCAAGTAAATTCCTCTTATTCATAAGTGAATTTATTAAACAAGGTTTAAAGCCTTGAGTTCTTGTTATTTGGTCTTACCAAACCCTAGTTATTTTCCCAAATGAACCAAAGTTTTATGGCGTTAGCTAATGTTTGCAACCACTAACTATATGATTAAAACGAAGAACAAATAAACCCTAACAATCCATTATGCGTATATCAATCACGATCCCCAACCACAAAACACCCATCCTTGGGTTCACAACCTTAGCAAAGGTATTTAGCTACTCATGGCAACAAAGAAACAATAAAAGATTGAAGATTGCATAATTGAAATTGTTATTGAACTTACGAATAACACTGAAAGTAAACGAATTTGATTGTCTGGAAAATCCTCAAAAGTACTAAAAACCCAAAAGTAATTACTACAAGTATTAAACTCCAGATGTATAAAAAATAAAACGCAAACAGGTATTCATACAAGTTAAACTCAGAATAATTAATCCTAATCCAGTTCTAGGTTGGCTTGCAACTCGACCGAATGTCTTTGCACATGGACAGTACAGTCAATTGTTGACGATGCACTTCGACGGTCTGATGATAACTTTCAGGCATTAAAGCCTCCACCGTCTTCGTACATCGACGGACCGTCGATCATGTTAACGGTCCATCGATCTTTCGGTCTGTTTACATCACTTATTGCACAATCTGTGTTCTTTGACTCAGTGCAACTCAATGACATGCTTGATGGACCGTTGAGCATGTTGACGGTCAGTACAAGTTCATAGCAGTGCCTTGTCTTCAAAATTCCTTGTTTTCAACTATTTTTGCAATTCCACTTCTAAATACCTGCAACATACACAAAACACATCAAACTAACACAAACTTGCTCGAAAACAAGTAAAACTTAGAGTTAAAAAGCATTAGATGTGCCATAATTTCACGGCACATCAACACCCCCAACTTAAAGTCTTTGCTTGTCCTCAAGCAAGTCAACCAACAGATTCTATCTACAAATGTCTAGATATCACAAAGTAAAATTGTCTAAAGTGGTTGTGGCAATTAACTACAGGCATATCACTTGTATCCCAACGACTCTCCCCCCGGTAAAGAATAAAACCAAGAAAGGACTCGTTGCAACTAACAATGAGGCTTCAATCAATGACATCTAGTTATTACAGAAACCATAGCACACATGAACCAAGACTTACGGTGTCACACCCTAATTTTCGATAGGGCATGATGGGCACCCGACCCTTACCTAGGGCCGAGCGAACCCGCTGACTATCGTAATACTCATAACCATACTGGGCCCACAAAACATAACATACGCACGTAATGAAAATTTTTCGAAAACAAACATGCCTTTTTTTTTTTTTTTTTTTTCAAATCAAATAAAATCTCGCAATCGTATGAAAAACCGTAATATAAGGCACAACAAAGACTTCGGCCGATATAGCCGCTTGCCAAACACATCGGTAGCGTAATGCATACAAACACACCGGCTTACATAGCCGCTTACAAACAGACCCGACATATCATACACTCGACAACGTCGCAAAGTCTCTACTAACATCTCGGATACCATACAAGCACTCGGACGCGCAAGATTCCGAAGAAATGGAACTCGCCAATCCAAATGGAACATCTTCGCTAACATCACCTACTCATTCGCGGGTACCGCGTGGCATGAAACGCGCCCCCCGAAGAAAGGGGGTCAGTACGGAATATGTACTGAGTGTGTAAAGCATAGCATACAGAAAATGAAATCATAACCGAAGACAGGAGTACAGAAAGTGAGTATAAAAACCCAAATACCAAAGTACCTATATCCGACATACAAATCATACATACTCATACCGTACACATCATAACCTGTCATACGAGATAACATTAACCAATGTGGGATTTGCCTAAACCAATGTGGGATTTGCCTAAACCAGTGTGGGATTTGCCTAAACCAATGTGGAATTTTGCCTCATCATTGGGTTTGCCCCACCACTGGGTTTGCCCCACCATCGGGTTTGCCCCACCACAGAAACAGACTCATCATATCATCATACATCATCACATATCATATGCGGTCCATAGTGGGACCCGGCGGACAGAACGTGGTCGCCACCCTATCTGGCGCCACAACACAGCATAACACCAGAAGTTCAAATCTCCGTACATCTCCGAACACATCATAACATCATACACATCACATCATCAGAGCATAACAGATGCCATATCACATCATAACACCATAAACGGTAACCGGCCCTATGGCGAGGTCTCGGAAATCGTAACACATCATAACACCAGAGTATATCATAGTGCGCACGATAGCATACCGGCCGGGATCCGTGAAAGAGGTAGCAATGAACGCACGAGCAGATCGTAAGTAACCATACACATATCAGACATCATCACAAACTCAACAGAATGATCAAAACGAACTCTTATTTTAAAACCAAAACCATAGTCAAATCGAGTTTTCTTCCGAATCTCTCTCGGGAACACATTAAATCGAACTTCAGAAACCATAGTTACGTATCAAAATCATATGTATAAAAAAATCTTTATTTCAAACTCAACAGATAAATAAGGAACATACTCGGGGCCGGAAGGATAGTCATATTGGATTCTTTCCAAAATAAGTTATTAGAACCAATCATAGAAAAGTCGCGGGACCCGCGGACGAGCGTCAACCCAATCCGGGCCCGCCTATGAAAATTAAAGTCCTTACTTGTCATGAAATCATTTGCGAAGAAATCGAAGCGATCCGAGCTCTTTCTTGAAAGTTACGGTCGTTCGTAGTTCGACATCGTTTAGGAACAAGTCTCTTTTTAAAATAGAACTCTTTTGAAACCTTAAAAGTTTAATCATACAAAAGACATAAGGATCATAACTCAACCGCATTAAGGATACGAATATCAAGAAACATATAAGAATCGTTTACACAATATTTCAAACTCAATCATATCAAAGACATACGGACCATAGCGACCATACTAAGGATGCCAACATCAAAGCAAATACGAATCACAAACATACTCGAAACTTAAGAATGGAGTTACCCCGAGGCACAAATCATGTCATACCTTAATCCCGTCTAAGACATGCCAAAAGAAAAGAAGGGTAAGCTTCACATACCTCACTTGCTTCCTAAGCTAATCCAAACGTAAGTCTCGTCTTCTCAAAATCTACAACAACATCAATAGGCATCGAACATTAGCCATAAGCGTCGGAGAATTCAATTCCAAGCCATTACTTTATTTACAGAAATTTTGGCAAAAAGACTTCCCCCGTAAATTCAACAACCCCGAGATTTCAACTCGGCCAAATTCATCAACAACAATACCAACAAACATTCTAACAACATCAACCATTCAAACATGATTCAATAACATTTCCAACAATCCACAAAAATATTCAAACAATCCAAATAATATGCCATAGAACCCAAAACCTTCCCAACTCAACATGAACAACCATAACATATTTCTTCCTTCCAAATTCATAATTTACACCAACAACAATTCCAACAATACCAACATTAACCATAATATTTCCAATTTCAAAATACTTCATAAACATTCCATATGGTATTTGTCCCATATTTCCATCACAGAACCATTTTATAACGATTTTACTGACTCCTTCTCCGTAAATAAACCAATATTAACACAAATAGAAAGAGATTCATACCTTCCCCTCGATAATAATGCTATATATTTACTCCTCCACCTTGAACTTAAGCCACAAAGCCTCACTACGCAATTTTGAAGCCGCAACTATACGCTGTCTGGACCGGAATTTGAGAATTATACAGTTTCGGGCTAAAAGTTAGTGGTGAAAGGTTGGGGAATTTTCTAGAATATTTGGGATGATTTTGGTCTGATTTTTGGCTGAAAATGAGGGGTTAAGCCCCTTTAAAAAGCTGCCCGAAGTCACTGTAGCAGTACTGTAGCAGTCACTGTTCATCCGCGGAAATTATTTCGAGACCTAAAACTTTTATATACCGATCTCTTTATTTGCATACCTGGATATGTCCAAAACTCCATACAATCTGTATAACTTATTCAACATCCCAAACTTTTCCTTATTCCAAATTTACCCTTAACACTCCATACCAATGAAAAGATGAATATGCAACTTGTGCATTAAAACAAAAACAAAATCGGAAATTAAAAGTCTTATCCACAACTTGTCGCAATCCAACTTAAAATATTTCAACGTGCAAAATACGGGATATAACATCCTTCCCCTTTAGAACATTCGTCCTCGAATGTTCAACTAATCGCATAAGGTCTTATAAGGGTCTCGGAGGGGGTTTCCTTTATTACCATAGCATGCACTCTCACCTACCAATCATATTTCTTTTTCATCTTCTTCAACTTCTTCAACTTCTTCCTCCTCGTACTCTTGTCTTAATCATACTATTACTTCTTTCTCGAGGTAACCTTCTTATACTCGCAACTTACTCAAATCTTACCATTACGGTGAACCCTTTCAAGTCGCATTACAAACCTACATCTCATTTCTCTTTTTTTTTCCTTTTTTGCTTTTCCCGGGAAAATTTCGCGTAGTTTCGTCTATATTTCTTACTATCTCAAAATTTTCATAACAACCCTCATTGAAATACCAACAATGCCTCATAGGGCCAACATACATATATATATATCATGTCATATCACTATTACTTCTTTCTCGGGGCTCCCAACATCAACAACGGTGAATACGAAAAAAACCTAATGAACATACCTTGTATATTTCTTACTATCTCAAATTAAACCTCATAGGGCCAACATACATATACACTTTCTTGTTCATTTTCCCTTTTAATCCTCAACTTGTATCTGAATCGTACTTCAATATCTTACCTGACACATATCTTTCATACCTGTGCTTACCTCGCGTGCTTTGTACTTCCCAACATCATCAATCATTTCCTTCTATCGGTATCATTCTTCAGCTGCAATCACAAATCAGGGTAAGGAGTCCCATCTCCTATGACTAGGCTCTATGGCACGATCTCGTATATGAAAGAAGAGTAACCATCCTAAATGTCCCGTAGCCTCCTTGTTTATAAATGTGGCGCGCAACACACCATAAACAAGACTCTACTTGACACGACTTTGCAGACAACCCCTAGGACGAACTGCTCTGATACCACTTTGTCACACCCTAATTTCCGATAGGGCATGACGGGCACCCGACCCTTACCTAGGGCCGAGCGAACCCGCTGACTATCGTAATACTCATAACCATACTGGGCCCACAAAACATAACATACGCACGTAATGAAAATTTTTCAGAAAACAAACATGCCTTTCGTTTTTTTTTTTTTTCAAATCAAATAAAATCTGCAATCGTATGAAAACTGTAATATAAGGCACAATAGCACTTCGGCTTATATAGCCGCTTGCCAAACACATCGGTAGCGTAATGCATACAAACACACCGGCTTACATAGCCGCTTACAAACAGACCCGACATATCATACACTCGACACTGTCTACAAAGTCTCTACTAACATCTCAGATACCATACAAGCACTCGGACGCGGCAGCATTCCGGAAGAAATGGAACTCGCCAATCCAGCTGGAACATCTTCTGCTAACATCACCTACTCATTCGTGGGTACCTGCGTGGCATGAAACGCAGCCCCCGAAGAAAGGGGGTCAGTACGGAATATGTACTGAGTGTGTAAAGCATAGCATACAGAAAATGAAATCATAACCGAAGACAGGAGTACAGAAAGTGAGTATAAAAACCCAAATACCAAAGTACCTATATCCGACATACAAATCACACATACTCATACCGTACACATCATAACCTGTCATACGAGATAACATTAACCAATGTGGGATTTGCCTAAACCAATGTGGGATTTACCTAAACCAAAGGTGGGATTTGCCTAAACCAATGTGGAATTTGCCTCATCATTGGGTTTGCCCCACCATCGGGTTTGCCCCACCATCGGTAAACAGACTCATCATATCATCATACATCATCACATATCATATGCGGTCCATAGTGGGACCCGGCGGACAGAACGTGGTCGCCACCCTATCTGGCGCCACAACACAAAGATAACACCAGAAGTTCAAATCTCCGTACATCTCCGAACACATCATAACATCATACACATCACATCATCAGAGCATAACAGATGCCATATCACATCATAACACCATAAACGGTAACCGGCCCTATGGCGAGGTCTCGGAAATCGTAACACATCATAACACCGGAGTATATCATAGTGCGCACGATAGCATACCGGCCGGATCCGTGAAAGAGGTAGCAACGAACGCACGAGCGCATCGTAAGTAACCATACACATATCGTACATCATCACAAACTCAACAGAATGATCAAAACGAACTCTTATTTTAAAACCAAAACCATAGTCAAATCGAGTTTTCTTCCGAATCTCTCTCGGGAACACATTAAATCGAACTTCAGAAACCATAGTTACGTATCAAAATCATATGTATAAAAAAAATCTTTATTTCAAACTCAACAGATAAATAAGGAACATACTCGGGGCCGGAAGGATAGTCATATTGGATTCTTTCCAAAATAAGTTATTAGAACCAATCATAGAAAAGTCGCGGGACCCGCGGACGAGCGTCAACCCAATCCGGGCCCGCCTATGAAAATTAAAGTCCTTACTTGTCATGAAATCATTTGCGAAGAAATCGAAGCGATCCGAGCTCTTTCTTGAAAGTTACGGTCGTTCGTAGTTCGACAAAACTCGTTTAGGAACAAGTCTCTTTTTTGAAAATAGAACTCTTTTGAAACCTTAAAAGTTTAATCATACAAAAGACATAAGGATCATAACTCAACCGCATTAAGGATACGAATATCAAGAAACATATAAGAATCGTTTACACAATATTTCAAACTCAATCATATCAAAGACATACGGACCATAGCCTGACCATACTAAGGATGCCAACATCAAAGCAAATACGAATCACAAACATACTCGAAACTTAAGAGTGGAGTTACCCCGAGGCACAAATCATGTCATACCTTCATCCCGTCTAAGACATGCCAAAAGAAAAGAAGGGTAAGCTTCACATACCTCACTTGCTTCCTAAGCTAATCCAAACGTAAGTCTCGTCTTCTCAAAATCTACAACAACATCAATAGGCATCGAACATTAGCCATAAGCGTCGGAGAATTCAATTCCAAGCCATTACTTTATTTACAGAAATTTTGGGCAAAGACTCTCCCCCGTAAATTCAACAACCCCGAGATTTCAACTCGGCCAAATTCATCAACAACAATACCAACAAACATTCTAACAACATCAACCATTCAAACATGATTCAATAACATTTCCAACAATCCACAAAAATATTCAAACAATCCAAATAATATGCCATAGAACCCAAAACCTTCCCAACTCAACATGAACAACCATAACATATTTCTTCCTTCCAAATTCATAATTTACACCAACAACAATTCCAACAATACCAACATTAACCATAATATTTCCAATTTCAAAATACTTCATAAACATTCCATATGGTATTTGTCCCATATTTCCATCACAGAACCATTTTATAACGATTTTACAAATTCTTTCTCCGTAAATAAACCAATATTAACACAAATAGAAAGAGATTCATACCTTCCCCTCGATAATAATGCTATATATTTACTCCTCCACCTTGAACTTAAGCCACAAAGCCTCACTACGCAATTTTGAAGCCGCAACTATACGCTGTCTGGACCGGAATTTGAGAATTATACTCGGTTTCGGGCTAAAAGTTAGTGGTGAAAGGTTGGGGAATTTTCTAGAATATTTGGGATGATTTTGGTCTGATTTTTGGCTGAAAATGAGGGGTTAAGCCCCTTTAAAAAGCGCCCGAAGTCACCGTAGCAAAGATCAGAAAGTAGCAAACACCGACCTACTTTCGTAGCAATCCATCGTTCATCCGCGGAAATTATTTCGAGACCTAAAACTTTTATATACCGATCTCTTTATTTGCATACCCGGATATGTCCAAAACTCCATACAATCTCGTATAACTTATTCAACATCCCAAACTTTTCCTTATTCCAAATTTACCCTTAACACTCCATACCAATGAAAAGATGAATATGCAACTTGTGCATTAAAACAAAAACAAAATCGGAAATTAAAAGTCTTATCCACAACTTGTCGCAATCCAACTTAAAATATTCCAACGTGCAAAATACGGGATATAACATCCTTCCCCCACTTTAGAACATTCGTCCTCGAATGTTCAACTAATCGCATAAGGTCTTATAAGGGTCTCGGAGGGGGGTTTCCTTTATTACCATAGCATGCACTCTCACCTACCAATCATATTTCTTTTTCATCTCTTCTTCAACTTCTTCCTCTGTACTCTTGTCTTAATCATACTATTACTTCTTTCTCGAGGTCTCAACTTGTAACATTCTAGGCCATACTTTCCTTCTCGTAGTCTCAACTTACTCAAATCTTACCATTACGGTGAACGCCTTGGCCTTTCAAGTCGCATTTTCAAACCTACATCTCATTTTCTTTTTTTTTTCTTTTTTGTCTTAATCAAAATTTCTCGAGGTCGAGTTTCGTCTATATTTCTTACTATCTCAAAACTTTCAAGTCGCATTACAAACCTACATCTCATTTCTTTTTTCTTTTTTTTTTTTTTCTCGGGGAAAATTTCGCGCTATATTTCTTACTATCTCAAAACACCGCAGAAATACCAACAATGCCTCATAGGGCCAACATACATATATATATATCATGTCATATCACGGCCTCACGGGGCTCCCAACATCAACAACAAGATTTAAAAATAATGAACATACCTTGTATGCCCAAATTTAAACCGCACCTCGTTACACTTTCTTGTTCATTTTCCCTTTTAATCCTCAACTTGTATCTCGAATCGTACTTCAATATCTTACCCGACACATATCTTTCATACCTGTGCTTACCTGCGTGCTTTGTACTTCCCAACATCATCAATCATTTCCTTCTATCGGTATCATTCTTCAGCTGCAATCACAAATCAGGGTAAGGAGTCCCATCTCCTATGACTAGGCTCTATGGCACGATCTCAGATATGAAAGAAGAGTAACCATCCTAAATGTCCCGTAGCCTCCTGTTTATAAATGTGGCGCGCAACACACCATAAACAAGACTCTACTTGACACGACTTTGCAGACAACCCCTAGGACGAACTGCTCTGATACCACTTTGTCACACCCTAATTTCCGATAGGGCATGACGGGCACCCGACCCTTACCTGGGCCGAGCGAACCCGCCGACTATCGTAATACTCATAACCATACCGGGCCCACAAAACATAACATACGCACGTAATGAATATTTTTCGTAAAACAAACATGCCTTTCGTTTTTTTTTTTTTTTCAAATCAAATAAAATCTACGCAAATCGTATGAAAACTGTAATATAAGGCACAATAGCACTTCGGCTTATATAGCCGCTTGCCAAACACATCGGTAGCGTAATGCATACAAACACACCGGCTTACATAGCCGCTTACAAACAGACCCGACATATCATACACTCGACACTGTCTACAAAGTCTCTACTAACATCTCGTATACCATACAAGCACTCGGACGCGGCAAAGATTCCCAAGAAATGGAACTCGCCAATCCAGCTGGAACATCTTCTGCTAACATCACCTACTCATTCGTGGGTACCTGCGTGGCATGAAACGCAGCCCCCGAAGAAAGGGGGTCAGTACGGAATATGTACTGAGTGTGTAAAGCATAGCATACAGAAAATGAAATCATAACCGAAGATAAAATGAAAAGTGAGTATAAAAACCCAAATACCAAAGTACCTATATCCGACATACAAATCACACATACTCATACCGTACACATCATAACATCGTCATACGAGATAACATTAACCAATGTGGGATTTGCCTAAACCAATGTGGGATTTGCCTAAACCAAAGTGGATTTGCCTAAACCAATGTGGAATTTTGCCTCATCATTGGGTTTGCCCCACCACTGGGTTTGCCCCACCATTGGGTTTGCCCCACCATCGGTAAACAGACTCATCATATCATCATACATCATCACATATCATATGCGGTCCATAGTGGGACCCGGCGGACAGAACGTGGTCGCCACCCTATCTGGCGCCACAACACAAAGATAACACCGAAGTTCAAATCTCCGTACATCTCCGAACACATCATAACATCATACACATCACATCACAACATATCATAATGCCATATCACATCATAACACCATAAACGGTAACCGGCCCTATGGCGAGGTCTCGGAAACCGTAACACATCATAACACCGGAGTATATCATAGTGCGCACGATAGCATACCGGCCCGGGATCCGGTGAAAGAGGTAGCAACAGAACGCACGAGCAGATCGTAAGTAACCATACACATATCAGACATCATCACAAACTCAACAGAATGATCAAAACGAACTCTTATTTTAAAACCAAAACCATAGTCAAATCGAGTTTTCTTCCGAATCTCTCTCGGGAACACATTAAATCGAACTTCGAAACCATAGTTACGTATCAAAATCATATGTATAAAAAAAATCTTTATTTCAAACTCAACGGATAAATAAGGAACATACTTGGGATCGGAAGGATAGTCATATTAAATTCTTTCCAAAAATAAGTTATTTAAAACCAATCATAGAAAAGTCGCGGGACCCGCGGACGAGCGTCAACCCAATCCGGCCCGCCTATGAAAATTAAAGTCCTTACTTGTCATGAAATCATTTGCGAAGAAATCGAAGCGATCCGAGCTCTTTCTTGAAAGTTACGGTCGTTCGTAGTTCGACATCGTTTAGGAACAAAAACTCTCAAAACTTTTAAAATATAACTCTTTTGAAACCTTAAAAGTTTAATCATACAAAAGACATAAGGATCATAACTCAACCGCATTAAGGATACGAATATCAAGAAACATATAAGAATCGTTTACACAATATTTCAAACTCAATCATATCAAAGACATACGGACCATAGCCTGACCATACTAAGGATGCCAACATCAAAGCAAATACGAATCACAAACATACTCGAAACTTAAGAATGGAGTTACCCCGAGGCACAAATCATGTCATACCTTAATCCCGTCTAAGACATGCCAAAAGAAAAGAAGGGTAAGCTTCACATACCTCACTTGCTTCCTAAGCTAATCCAAACGTAAGTCTCGTCTTCTCAAAATCTACAACAACATCAATAGGCATCGAACATTAGCCATAAGCGTCGGAGAATTCAATTCCAAGCCATTACTTTATTTACAGAAATTTTGGCAAAGACTCTCCCCCGTAAATTCAACAACCCCGAGATTTCAACTCGCCAAATTCATCAACAACAATACCAACAAACATTCTAACAACATCAACCATTCAAACATGATTCAATAACATTTCCAACAATCCACAAAAATATTCAAACAATCCAAATAATATGCCATAGAACCCAAAACCTTCCCAACTCAACATGAACAACCATAACATATTTCTTCCTTCCAAATTCATAATTTACACCAACAACAATTCCAACAATACCAACATTAACCATAATATTTCCAATTTCAAAATACTTCATAAACATTCCATATGGTATTTGTCCCATATTTCTATCACGTAACCATTTTATAACGATTTTACAGCTCCTTCTCCGTAAATAAACCAATATTAACACAAATAGAAAGAGATTCATACCTTCCCCTCGATAATAATGCTATATATTTACTCCTCCACCTTGAACTTAAGCCACAAAGCCTCACTACGCAATTTTGAAGCCGCAACTATACGCTGTCTGGACCGGAATTTGAGAATTATACCTGGTTTCGGGCTAAAAGTTAGTGGTGAAAGGTTGGGGAATTTTCTAGAATATTTGGGATGATTTTGGTCTGATTTTTGGCTGAAAATGAGGGGTTAAGCCCCTTTAAAGAGCTGCCCGAAGTCACTGTTCATCCGCGAAAATTATTTCGAGACCTAAAACTTTTATATACCGATCTCTTTATTTGCATACCCGGATATGTCCAAAACTCCATACAGTCTGTATAACTTATTCAACATCCCAAACTTTTCCTTATTCCAAATTTACCCTTAACACTCCATACCAATGAAAAGATGAATATGCAACTTGTGCATTAAAACAAAATAAAAATCGGAAATTAAAAGTCTTATCCACAACTTGTCGCAATCCAACTTAAAATATTCCAACGTGCAAAATACGGGATATAACATACGGGAAACCAGTCACTTAACAAATTCTGGTGCCCTCACAAAGACCAAAGAATGTCCCAACACATATGCACACACAAAGTGGGACAAAAAACTAAGGAGAAGAGAAACATTCACACTCATAAGGAAATCCTCTAGCTACGCATTCAAACTGTCATGACCAAACCAATGGGCCGTGACGAGTGCCCGACCACTACTGACCAAGCACCCCTAAACTCGTACTTGCCCTATGCTGAGTAACCTGGTGGCCCATTTCTAACTTATATCTGAACGACAGCATTTGCTGTAAAATTCATGCAATAAACTCTACCTCGAAAACTTATAAATTATACATACGAACATATACATAAGCATACGTGCAAAGGATGACAACGCAGTCCAACATGGCCACTACATGTACAGTACATAAAATAAGAGACCACAAAGCTACATGATGTTCCCACCATATACAACTATCTACAGGCCTGTATGGAATATAAACTGTTGAAAAGACAGGACAAGGCCCTGTCATACCCACATATCTACATAGCAAGATAGCATACCAAAAGGGCTGCAGCTCCGGACCAATGGAACGCACCGATCGCGGGCCCCGAGGAGTTCCCACTGTCCGGATCGTCCGGCAAGCTACCTAATCTCGCGGCATGAACGCAAAGGTCCACAAGAAATGACGTCAGTATGAACAGTGTACTGAGTATGTAAGGCATGAATAATAACATAATAAGAGGTACGGGACATAACATGAGATAAGGATAACATGTATGTCTGATTGCCTCTTAGGGCGAATATCATGCATGCTTAATCTTTTCATAAAAAACATTTCTCACACTTATATAACATAATATTGCAGCGGAACGTGCAGCACGATCGATATATAAATATTATATTGCTGCGGAACGTGCAGCTCGATCAATGTATATGTTATATTATATTGCTGCGGAACATGCAGCCCGATCCATACCCATATATCCCGCGTCCGGGCATCCCGCGTCCGGGACGATGTCATAATATACCAACTGATCAGGTGGTTATGCATATATAACGCCTCACCTTTCCTCATATCCCTTATATATATATATAGCATGCACGAGAGCCCAAGTAAATGTTACCACTTTATCGGAGTGACATAAGTTCGGTAACCTCCGATTATCATTATGGAACAATCATCATCGCATTACCTCATCTTGAAGGAACAATGATTATAAGGTGAGATCAACAACAATGAATAAAATCAAGGAAATCATGAAATAAGCTCAAGACTCTCGTGTTAGCATCAAATCCATAAGCTTTGGAATTTAATAGCATTAAAATCATAAACTTTGAAACTTCTAGGAATAGGATTATCATCATCATCATCATTATCATCATGAAAACATAATCATCTTTAACGTCATAAGAAACTTTAAGAATCATGAATCTCTAGCTTGTGGGAATAGGGACATCATGGAAAACATGTATGAGTTTACAAGAAAGGAGTCATTATTGTCATGAATATCATAAAAACCTTGAGAACCAAGAACTTCTAGCTTTTCGGGAACAAGGGTGTTATGGAAGACATAGATCGAATCGTAATGTCGGAATCATGCCTTTAGAAAGAAATGGGCTAGCCTTAGATACCTTTCGGTCTCCTTGGCGATTCAACGTTTATCCTTCCAAGCTCGTAAATCTACATATAAACCATTTGTACTATTGTTAGGCACAAAGTCATACGCCCATCTCAAATCCTTAATTTAATTCCATTTAGAATCTGCCGAAATTCGGGCAGCATCTCCCCTGTTTATATGCCTAGCCCAAAATTATAATCCAACAACCAACAACAATAACAACCATACCAATATTAATAACAACATTACCAACACCAATATGCTCCATAAAACATCCCACACGATGTTTTTCCAAATTCCTCAGCTAAACAACTTGTGGTACGACTATTTAATAATTTTACCTTCAGGACTAACCAAGATTAACATTAATAAGAAGTGATTCATACCTTACTCCCGCTAGTACCGCGATATCTTCACTTTTCATCTTAAATTCAGGCTAAGACTTGCCGCAATACGATTTTATTATCGCAACTATATGCTGTCCGGACCAAAATCCGAGGATTATACTCGATTTGCGTTAAAATTTGATGTGTGGAAGTTGGAGAAAATTTCCAGAAGGTTTAGGATGATTTTCAGGGGTGGTTTGAAGGAAATAAGGGGGTAAACCCTTTTTTAGAAGATTCCAGGGTCAGGTTGCACCGACCTAAAAATCACTCAGCGCGTTCGTGCCTACTAATGGCACGTTCGCGCTGAGTTGGCCCTTGGTCCTCTGCGCGTTCGCGCCACTCCCTGGCGCATTCACGCAGACCATTTTCCTGGCCTGCTATCCCAACTTGTAACGTCCATATCTCCTTACTCTGATACCATTTTGATGAGCGTTTGTTGCGTTGAAAACTAGACTTTATGAACTTTAATTTAGGCTTTTGATTTCCCTCAAAACTCATCATATTCTAAAAGATATTCTTCCTCCAAATTGTACCAACAAACATAGTTTCTGCAACTCACCTGCTCTCCAATCCTCTTACAACTTACTATATGAACTAAGCCTTCATAACCATAGGATAAACGCATGCAATCATATATACCCTTGAAGGCAACTCCAAAGTCCATACATGAAACGACCAGCACTTATGAATTTCAACGTACAGAACTACGGGTTGTAACACAAATACCGTAGGCTTGCCCTTATTTTCGGTACCCTAGACTTTGGACAGTTCGGCCGTGATCACACTAGGACTTTTTTAGGGTTGTAATATAGGCTCGAGGACGGGTAGGATGTCTATTCTGATAACTGTGACTCACCCTCCTTGAACACTACACTTTTTTTTTCTTTAACCTTTTTCGCCCTTTTTGTTTTCTTCCTTTTTTCTTTTTCATTGCCTCGGTGTGGTTTTATTGCTACTCTGCTTCTATATACTTTTTTTTTTCTCTTTTTTTTTTTGTTGTTTTACATATTTTTCTTCCTTTTTTTTTCTTCTAAATTTATCACACCGATGTCTTTTAACTAGGCACTTCACTTCTACACAACTTTTAGGCTTACGCCTCATGTTCCCCGTTATTCCACCTATCACCCCCAACTTAGGCTTTTAGCCTCAGTCTTATCATTTAAGTGTCAAGGAGGGACTGGGTGCAAGAGAGGGATATTCAGAACGGGTATTGGCTTATTACAGCTAGTCAAAGAGCAGGTTTAAGGCTCAAAATGGCTAAAAGAGATATTTATCTACAGATAGGCTTAGATTTAGGCTTAAAGGGGTTCCTAACACAAACAAGGCCTAAGATCACTTCACAGCTCAACTCATCCTAAGAATGCAGGCACGACTAACCAGGAAAGTTCTAGATTACACACATAACTAGAGAAAATATATACAAGACCTCACACACATGGCATCAGAATTGTCAACACACTAGTCTCCCCGCTAAAATTCAGCACACGAGGTAACCCAATAATCTAAATGTCACACAAAGAAGCATGCATGTCAATTAAACAACCAAGTCCAAGTTTACAAAAAAATTCGGAGGGGAATGCTTTTAAACAAATCATCACAAGATTGCCTTAAGTTAATCAAACCACCACCACATAAGTCAAAATTACTCTATTTTATCTAAATACGACCTAAACATTCCATGTTTAATAGAAAATAAACCCCTCGAGAAAAGAACCATGGCAAAGAAAAGCCGAGGGGGTCCTAAACGCATATATACACTATAATCAAATCAAATACTCCCACCCCCAACTGATAAAATCTGCAATGTCTCCAATGCAGTAAAAGTAAAACAAGGGAGTAGGAATACATGTGGCGCGCTGCTCATCTCGCGACTCATCGGTCTATGAGGCATCAGGTGGTGCAATCGCACCAGCATTAGTATCAGTAGCCGCAACAGCAGCAGCAACAATAGTAGTACCAGTAGGCACTGGCACTGGAGTAGGTAGGGGCGGTGGCAATGACACTCCATCTCCAGCTGGAGTACTGCCCGAGGTGGCTCCTCTAGTCCTAAAAGGAAGATTCTCCACAAGAGATTTCCTAATGGCCTCCTCCACCTGATGTTCCTTTATACTTGGACCTCTCAGGCGAGTACTCTCTCTCACCTCCTCTATCTCCTCCTCCTGATCAAGAACTACTCTCTTCCTCTTCCCTCGACCATCCGCAGCGGTAGGCGCAACTAATTGCACCACTGAAAGCTCTTTCTCTGTCTCTACTGCAGTAGATGGTGGGGCTGATGCTAGGCACGGGTCACGAGCCTTCAACACCAATACGTCAGCCTTAAGCTGCTCTAACTCTGCCCTCAAAGCATCAATGGAAGTGGTCGGACGGGCCATCTCCAATGCCGTCAATCTCATCTCAAAACTATCTAGTCGAGCTGACAATGTCAACCTCACGGGCTCTACAACAATACTCACTCTCTCTCACACAAACTCGTCCAATTGGGCCACTATAACCTTGGATTGCTGATTCGCTGTAGCTGCTTGCTTAGCAAATTTTTTGAAATTCTCAATCTAAAAGGCATAAGGGTCAACCACTCTGGCTGCACCCGCTAGCTGTGGTACAGGACCCGCTGGCTGTGGGGCTGCCCTCCGTGGCTGTGGAGTCGAAGTTTGCGGCTCAGTGGTAGCAGTCTGTGTCTCGACAGCCGCATCAATGATCTCAGTAGCTGGAGGCTCCAGCTCTAAAGTCTAGATAGTCTCAGCAACAGGAGCAGTAATGGCAGGTTACTCCTCCGTAGAATCACCCGCGGCCCCTGAATGAACAGTCTCTTCAGGCATAGGCAACCCTCCAAGTGCAATTGAGAACCCATCCTCTTCTCCTTGGCCCTCTCTAATTGCCTCATCTCTGCTCTTCTTCACCGTGTACACGTGCAAAGCTGTAATTTGGTGATCAATATTTGGTAGAATCAGGACATGTGACCTCCGAATAAGCTTGGTGATCAAACATGGATATATCAATGAAGTGATGGGCTGTGAAGCCCTCAGCTGAATCTCATCCGCAGCCAACCGCCCAAAATTAATCGGGTATCTAGTCATCAATACAACCAAGATGATGGATCTGTCAATAGTGAATGCGTTGTCGGCCAGAGTAGGAAGGAGCCGTAACTGTAGGACACTCTACTAGAACTTGGCATCAACTGTCAACCAACGCTTCTTTATCCTCTGGGATATGTTAGTAGTCTCCGCCCTCTGGCTCAGTCGGCCAATCACTGCCGCCACCCAATCTCGGACTGTCTACTCATTTGTTCCATCAAGTTTGTCGTTTAACTCATCTGTCTATCTTGGAGCAGCATAGTCATTACCGAAGTATACCCTGTTGATCGCCTCAGTGGAGCTATCAACCTTCACTCTTCTCAGCTCGACCTCTATCAATGGTCAATCTCAATCAGCCTCGGTCTCGATTTTCTGACTTTGGCAATCAATCTCCATATGCAGCATATAACTCCCGCACCAACACTGGACGGTACTCCCCAGGAGAATCATTCAGGAAGCCCAACTGATAGTGCTCAATGGTGTCTCTGGTGCGGGGGAGGATCTCCAGACCCTCAAAACTGATACGCCTCTCCTCATGGATGGTTCTATTCTCGTTCGACCCTATATCATTTTTCAAGGCAATCCCAACCTCAAACAGCTCCTTAGCACCCTCAACTATGAACCAGTGCTGCTTATCTTCCAAATTTTTGGTTCTGACCTCTCAAGAGTTAGTAGAAGAATCACCCCTGGCTGTATGTGAACTTTACTGAGTCGGGGACCCGGTGGGTGACTGGGAGGCATGTGAATCACCTCCAGATGTAGAGGCAGGTGAACCGCCTCTGGATGCAGCATCTGAATCCTCGCCCTCGGCTCTATCACCGGACCCAGATGCAGATGATCCCTCCTCTTCAGACTGGGAGGAACTGGGAGGTGGGAGGTGTAGGAGCCGGTACTGTGACCTGCCGGTACCAGACGGGAACAGCAGCCCTGTTCTTCTTGGCAGGCATCCCCTTAACCTCATCATCCAAAAGCTCATCTCTCAGGGTGGGCTGACCACTGGGCCTCTTTCTACCCGTTGCTTTTTGTGTCTGCTTGAACCACCCCCTCGTGTAGTTGTCAATTTGGGTGGAACCATACCTGTAAGCATCAAAACCAAAATCTAGTTAACCTGTACAAGTTAAATTCAAACTAAGTAATTCTAAAAAAAAATATGCCAGTTCTTTGAATCTTGGATTTGCAGACCGTCTTTGCGTCGACTTGTTGACGATACCATCAACATGTTTACGGCACATCGTCAGCAGTAACTTAAGGTTCTGCAAGTTCAATTTCAAATCCCACCACACAGATATCATAGAATACTTGCACATTTTGGGGTTCGGGGCTTCGGATTACTCAGACTCCCCCCTCATTTTTAACTTTTTTGACCTTTGGTACTTTCTAGGGTTTTGTTTGGTGGGTATAACGATATCAAATCGAAATTTTTAATCGAAATACCCTCCAACCCGTTGGAGTTACTCAGACTCCACTCCTCAAATTGCATGTTTATCAGAATTTCAACTTTACGAACCATTGGCGGTCATAATGAATCAACACAAATTGTGGATCAAAATGCCCGCCGACTCAATGGGGGTACAATATTCTCGTCCCCACGAATCCTACTAACAGAAAACATACCAAATTCCCTTCCCCCAACCAATAACTTCACCAAATTTCAAGTTCAAGCAAGAATTTCAGCCCAAGCATCAAACCCTAGTTCATGAGTTCTACCCACACATATTCTGCCATTTTTAAGAGATTATCGGAACACCCCCGCATATATTATCACCCACAAAGGCAACCCAGGGTCCTTAACACCAATTCTGCAATTAGTTTAGGAACACAAGGTATCCATTGTAAACTAAATTAAAAAAAACTTATAAAATGAACACCAAGGAAGTAGCATCATACCTGATCACAAGAATTCTAGAAAGAAACTTGATGGAACACTACTAAAAGTAGAGAGAATTATGTGAGAGTTGGGGTAGAGGATTTTTGGTTTTCTGTAGTGGTGAGATGGAGGGTTTTATAGGGTGGTTTAGGAATTTGAGGAGTTTTAATGAAATAGGGGAAGTGGGTAATGGAGTTATAGAGGGAGTTCAATAGGTGGGGAAGTGGAGAAGTGGAGAGGAGGGAAAGAGGGAAAGATGCGGGTTGGAGGGATTTAAAACCCTTTGCTCGTCGTTTTGTTTTTATTTAAACCATTTTTTTACGCAGTACTTACTTGGGTAATTCGACGGACCGTCGTTGTACATCGACGGTACCGTCAAATTTCGACGGCTCGTCGAATTGCCTGTTGAGAGAGTTGAACGTGCAAACTCTCTAACCTGGACCTTTGCATACCGTACAAGCACATCGAAGGTTTGTCAACATTGTTGACGGTCTGTCAATGTGCACTGAGTTCCTGAGTTCAGTTCCTGCACATTCAACACCCGACAAACAGCCCAGATACACTACTGAAGAAAAAATAACACACCAATGATTTTTTTTTTTTTACAGAAATCTAAACTTGGGTTTCCTCCCAAGAAGCGCTTGATTTAACGTCGCGGCACGACGGTGGTGCCCATCTTTACTGTGTAGCCATGTTTCAACCTGTGTCGATCCATAATTCTATCACCATCAATTCAACCATAGTAATGCTTCACCCTCTGCCCGATCACTTTAAAGATTCGAGTTCCATCTTCAGACTTCAACTCAATCGCATCATGGGGTGAAACACTAACCACTTCGAGTGGACCGGACCACTTAGATTTCAACTTACCAGGCAACAACTTCAGTCTTGAATTATACAGCAGCACCGGATCCCCTTTTTGAATGTCTCTCTTGAGGATCTTCTTATCATGGTAATGTTTCATCCTCTCTTTATACAGTGCTGCACTTTCGTAGGCCTGATATCATAATTCGTCTATCTCGTTGAGTTGAAACAACCTGAGTTTGGTCATTTCTTCCCAATTCACGTTCAATTTCTTCAAGGCCCACATGGCCTTATGTTCAAGTTCATCTGGCAGGTGACATGCTTTACCAAAAATTAGCTTGAAAGGCAAAGTCCCAATTGGAGTCTTGAAAGCAGTCCGATAAGCCCATAGAGCATCATTGAGCTTGCGGGCACAATCAGTTCTATTTGCATTCACCGTTTTAGCCAAAATACTTTTTATCTCCGATTAGAGACTTCAACTTGCCCACTTGTCTGAGGATGATATGGGTTGCCACCTTATGCTTGACTCCATACTTCTCCATCCATCCCGCAAAGGCTTTATTGCAAAAGTGAGAACTACCATCACTGATTATCTCCCTTGGGGTACCAAAACGAGTAAATATGTTCTTTTTCAAGAATCCCATGTCACTCTTGGCTTCGTTATTACGTAAAGCTACCGTTTCTACCTATTTAGAGACATAGTCAACAACCACTAAGATGTACTTCAAGCCACAAGAGCTTACAAAGTGCCCCATAAAATCTATCGCCCAGACATCGAACACCTCAACTTCCATCATAAAGTTCTTAGGCATCTCTTGCCTCCTACCAATACTCCCCTGCCGTTAGCACTGATCATAAGACTGCACAATCAAATTAGCATCATGAAAGAGAGTAGGCCAATAGTAATCACATTTGAGAACCTTTGCAGCAGTCCTCATACGACTATGATGTCCCCCTACTAGAGAGTCGTGGCAAGCCTTCAGAATCTCCAACACCTCACTCTCGAGAACACAACACCGAATAATGTTATCAAGGCAAGTTCTGAATAAGTATGGCTCATCCCAATAGTACTGACGAGAGTCGCGCAATAACTTCTTTTTCTAATAAGATTTGACCTCGTCAGGAATGATACCAGTCACCAAGTAATTAGCCAAAATATGCATACCAAGGTGCCACTTGCATAGACATCGCCAAAGCTTGCTATCACGACCCAACCGGAGGGCCACGACGGGCACCCGGAGCTGCCTCACCGGGCACCCCTCATCACACCTTTCCAATCATATCTAGGTGAGCCACATGGCTAACTCGCAATTCTTATGCATCAATAATACAAATCTCATCGGGCTAAGGCACTTTTATATCAACATCATCAACTAAGCCCATGTACATATATACAAGCCGGCAAGGCAAACAAAATGATATACAAAAATATGGGCCGACAAGGCTGGGAAACATCAAGCTATACACAACTATCTACGAGCCTCTAGAGAGAGTATGTAATATCATAAAGACGGGACAGGACCCCGCCATGCCCATATATGTACACAAAAGAATAGTACCAACAGCTGCAGCTCCGAATCAAATGGAGCTGCAGCCTCTGATAAAATAGCCTAAGGGTCGAATCTGTCTCCCTGTCCACTTGCGGGCATGAACGCAGCGTCCACAAACAAGAGGACGTCAGTACGAACAATGTACTGAGTATGTAAGGCATAAGTAGTAACATGAAGGATAACACGATATGGAAAAGCCATTTATACCTCTTGAGATGTTCATCACACTTACTGGCCCTTTTTCTAATGAAAACCTTCCATAAATACACATATACATATAGTAGTACCATATCCAACCATATAGGTTCGGTGTCTTACATACCTGGCTATAACAAGGCTCGGTGCTATACATACCTGGCTATAACAAGGCTCGGTGTTATACGTACCCAACTGTAGTGGTGTGCGCGCAGTAGATATCATACCCGGCTACATGAGCTCGGTGTTACAGAATAGCCATACATATATATACACGCATAGGAGTACATAAGTATCATCATCATCATCATCATCACTATACCTTTCCTTAGAGGGTAAACTATCGTAGGATGAGATCAATGATATCATGATAGTATCAAGACTTACAAGCTTTAGCAGTTCTAGAAATGGAGGCGTCATGGAAGACATGGTGGATTTCATTAATAGGTGTACAATAATGGAATCATGCCTTGAGAAAGAAGGGATAGCCCTACATACCTTTATGTTTTCTTAACTTCTTAATGTTCTCCTCCAAAACCCGAAGGATCTACATTTAAGAGGGTTCATAGCAAAGTTAGGTCTCAAAGACACTCCCAAGTCCAAGCTAGTATAATCGTAAGCTAGCGAAAATTGGGCAGCATTTCCCCTATTTCATCTACTTCTACTAAATTCCAAAACAACTCCCAATCAACAACGACATTATCAACAATACCATGATTAAGAGACTTCATTCAAGTTAGGCTTCATTCAATCCCTAAAACTCTTTTTCAAGATCACTCATAATAATAATCTCTACACAACCCCATATACACTTCTATACAATACTTCCTCAACATCATTAGTACCACCCACAACAAGATTATACTCATAACGTGCCAAGAATCATAATTCAAGTTAACTTATAACTCATAATATCCTCAAATTCATACTTGAACTCTATTTTCATTTTTCTTCCTTCAACCAAATGGTACAACAATCAAGCAACCTTAACCATATGCAAGAGATGTAAAAACTTACCTTAATCACACAAGAACAAGCCTTGGATCAACTTAATCCACTAAAGTGAAGTCTCCAACATCAACACCAAAGGAAATCTTGAGTTCCACAAACCCTAGTAAGCCTTTTAGCACTTGAATCTCTTGATTCTCATGGATTTTGCTTGGATTAGTTTATAGATTTGGAAAGAGGGTTTTGGAGAGCTCTAGGATCTGATTTGGGGAAATAATGAATCCAAATGAGGTAAAACAAAATATATAAAGTGTCACTTAAAATCCCGTCGGGCATTTTGACTCCCACTTTGATGGACCGTCAAACTTCCTACGGTCAATCAAATGGACCGTCAATCAGCCCAGCAAAACATGCCTCACAGTGAATATTTCACGGTGATGGCTCCACCATTTGACGGTCCGTCAAACACCCTACGGTCCGTCAAATGGTCCGTCAAACTACCCTTTTCCGATAAATTGCTCCCTTCGATTCGTTTGATTTCCAATCCTTATGGAACCTTCTTGGCGCTTGCATAACATTTCATTAACCATATGAGGGGCCCTATAGCTCCTCCTCAAGTCATTACTAAACAAAGTATAACTCAATTTTTGCAAAATTTTGCCGAACATGACTCACATTCTACTTCCTTCGACGAACTTAATTCCACCGATTCATATGACTTCAAAATTTTATGGTGCGCGCTTGAAGTTATCAAATACTCTCCTTAATCTCATAAGGACTTCATGTCCACTTGAGGCTTACGTTACTCCACTCATAACGCAACAACTCAAAATTTCTGAGATGTAACATTCCTCTCCCCTTAGGGACATTCGTCCTAGAATGTTAGACTCTTAGGGATTATACAAAAATTTCGCCAGAGTTTTCCCTGTAATATGCCAAGTCCATCCTGTCACAGCAACCCAAAATATATCGCCTCACAGGGCTATAACAACAACAATGGCCATACACGACCAAGAAATCATCAAACGAAAGCATTACATACCTGAGGACAATGGCGTCTCTGCCTGAGTCTCCTCCGAGGGTGGGAATAAATATGGATACCTGAACTTCATGTCTTCCTCAGCTTCCCAGGTCATTTTTTCTCTATTATTGTTTCTCCATAAGACTTTTACTGAAGCTACATCTTTGGTTCTGAGTCTCCGAACTTATCTATCTAGAATGGCAATGGGAGCTTCTTTGTAAGATAATTGCTCGGTGACTTGGACATTTTCTGCCGGTACAATTCTGGAAGGATCTTCAATGCACTTGCGAAGCATCGATATATGAAAAACCGAATGGACTAACTCTATATCCGAAGGCAGATCTAATTCATAAGCCACATGGCCTACCTTGCGTACAATCTCATAAGGTCCAAGGTACCGGGGACTAAGCTTGCATTTTTTGCCAAACCTCATGATGCCCTTCATCGGCGACACCTTCAAGAATACCCAGTCCTTCACTCGGAACTCTAAATCTCGTCGGCGATCATCTGCATAAGATTTTTTATGACTCTGAGCTGTTAATAATCAATTCTGGATAAGCTTAACCTTCTCTATGACTTGCTGGATCAAGTCTGGCCCTATTAGTTTAGTTTCTCCCACTTCGAACCTGTCAGTACCTAACTAGGGGGCTATGACGGGTACCCGGAGCTGACAACCGAGCACCATTTATCATGAAACAAGCTCCAAACATCTCCCTAAACATATACATATATATACATAGGCCCAAAGGGCTACAAAAATGATGTACAAAATAGACAATGAAGATGGTCACATGACATCTACAACCCATACATAAGTATCTACGAGCCTTTAACTGAAGTCTGAAATCATAAGGACGGGACAGGACCCCGCCATGCCCCAAATATGTGCACAAAAGAATATATCATCAAATAGCACCTCTGGAGTAATGGAGTGCTCCTGTGTAGCTGCTGATAGGCTCCTAGGCATCTGCGCCGTCTCCCTGTCTACCTGTGGGCATGAACACAGCGTCCACAAAAGAAAGGACGTCAGTACAAATAATGTACTGAGTATGTAAGGCATATATGGTAACATAATAAGAAGACATAGAAAGCATAAGAAGAAAAGATAACTGTAACTGCTTGCCTCTTGAGGCGGAATTATACATGCTCACTTTTGCCTTTAGAACATATTACACATACATACATAACATGTCTGAATCAATAGCATCATTAGCCCGCGTCCGGGCCTCCCGCATCCGGGGTAATCATCTCACGCCGCCCACTAGTGGTGTCATGCCCGGTCAAATAGGCACGGTGTTATCATCAACCATAAGCCGCCCACCGAAGTGGTGTCATGATCGGCCAAAGAGGCACGGTATAATCATACATATATACTTATCATGAAGCATGCATAAGTGTCACGACCCAAACCGATGGGCCATGACTAGTGCCCGAACTGGACACCCGTATACGAACCTGCTAAATATAATCAGACCGAAACTGAAAATAATATGGCAATCTGTAAAAGCACACTGTATACTCATCATGTCATACATAAAAAAGAACCTGTCTCTTGAGAAGCCACAGCTAACCAAAACATAGCAAAATATGCAAGCCGATAAGGCTGCCACTATACACGGGAATATCCAAAACAAACTACGTCTGCATAGCTGACCAAACCGTATATACACAACCCACATATGTCTACAGACCTCTACGAGTATAACAAGGCCTATGTCAAAGGATCTGTACCAAAATGACTCAAGCTCCGGAACAATGGAGCTCTCCAAGCAGCTGAGTAACAGTCCTAAGCTGGAGGATCACCAAACTGAGTATCTGTACATGGCATGAAACGCAAATTCGAAAGAAAAGGGGGTCAGTACGGAAAATATGCTGAGTATGTAAAGCATGGAATACAATAGAGAAGATCATGACTGAGTAAGAGATGACAGGAGACAAGTATGATAATCAAGATACCAATGCATCTGTGCCTTATGAGATAAGAGTCATGCATATATAATATACCGTACCCGTCCCTCTAGTGAGGGACTCGGTGAAATAATCATATATATACCGTACCCGGCCCTCTAGTGAGGGACTCGGTGAACAATACAATGCAACTGTGCACGAGTTTTGATCTATACCATATCTAATAAAATCTAATGAGATTTCTCATGGATCTATCCCAGTTTTAGGGTTAACCAAAAGAAAAATAGGTTACGTACCCGTCCCGGGACTCGGTGAATGATATATTAACGGTATGCACGAGTAGAATATCATGAGCAACCATATGCAAACTAAATCATCATCTGAGACTCAATAGAATAATTAGAATGAACCAACACTTGGGAATCAAAGACAACTATCATGTCAAGTACCCCTGAGAATTAGAGTTCATTGGAGTCATGTATGTTCGTCGTTCACTCACTTTATGTAGTTCATGCCAAAAAGAAAGAAGGGGTAACTTTGCATTCACGCACTCTCAATTATCTACACCTATTCATCCGAGCTCGTGAGTCTACATTTAAAAGGATTCACACTATCGTTAAACTCATCATAGTATACTTGTGTTAAGCTTTCAAGTAAAAGCTGTTCTACATATATCCGAAAATCAGGCAGCATCTCCCCTGCTTATATGCCTAGCCCGAAACCTCAACTCAACAACCAACAACAACAACAACAACACCAACATCAATAACATCATTTCCAACACCAATATATACCATAAAACAGCCCACACACTATTTTTCAACTTCCATAACTAACCAACTTACTACACAATTATTTAACGACTTTATCTTCGTAAATAAGCCTTAAGTAATACCAAAAGAGACACATTCATACCTTTTTTTCTTGTTAAGACAGCAATATCCTCAATATCCATGCTAAAATCCATCGCAAAACAATACTAGAATCATCACCATGCGTTACCCGGACCTAAACTACTACTCCGCTACTTGAAAATTGCTCACTTTTTGTTTCCGTCACTCTCTCTCTTCAATTTCTGGATTTTTCTAGCAAAATCTGATGGAAAAAGGGGGTTATTACCCTTTATATAGGGGTCAAATTCAGGTCGGGTTCACTGTAGCATTTTCTTGTAGGCAAAGATTGTAGCACGCGTTTCCGCTTCGTTTAGCACGTTGTCGAACTTGTAACGTCCATAATTCTCTACTCCGATGTCCTATTGATGAGCGGTTTGTTGCGTTGGAAACTAGACTCGACGAACTTCATTTTAGGCTTTTTTCACTTCATATGCAAATAGATATTCATCCCCCAATTTGCACAAAAATTTTCACACAAAACTTCACCCATCCTTTCTCCAAAGTCATACTACTTCATTTCTTCCACTCATTTCCTTATAAAACCTTCCGGTACACCTTATACACATCTTTCACTCATTAAATATACTTAATAATGCTTGATCCTTACATTCCAAAGTGGTTTTACTTAACCATAAATCAATGTACTTATGTTTCAAATTTGATAAGTGCTTTTTCGAAGATACGGGGTGTAACATCCTTCCTCCCTTAAAAACATTCATCCTCGGATGTTGTAGTGCGCCAATCCTCAATATCCTTATTGAATTTTTTCTTGATTACCATTTACTTATACTATAATTTGGTCAGTTTCGTCCTGCCCTTTCTTAGCTCCTTATCAAATTTATTTGTGAGTCGTGCAATCTTTAATCCTCATGTATATGATCACAAGTCAACTAGTATTCCATTCTCATTCTGTCTTCATTCCGTGGTTTAACTAGCCACGCCATGGCTACTCGCCGTCCTGCGAGCGTCCTTCCTCTTTGTTCCTCATTTATTTATTAACGGATAACTCCCTTGCTGGAATACATCCCTTTTTTTTTGTTGACTCCTCTGATCCTATCTTGGCTATCCCTACTTGTACTTGTCGAGCTTAGATACGTGCTAGATTATCCCCTCGTAATTCATCAGCCAAACTTTCCGATTCATCATAAATTTTCTTATACTAATGTCCCGTTCTTGTTCAGCAGTACTCTGCTATTGACAAATCCTTATTCTTAACGGTTACGTTTCTTCAATCATCCATCTTGATTCCTTTCCATGATCAGTTATAAGCATATCCTCAATACAATCTCTTAAATACGTACATTCCTAATGTTCCATCACCATCTCTATTATTCCTCGTGGCAGATTATATATTGCGATGAACCAATAATCATAGTTCGAACTGGTCTATAGCTCACAATATCTTCGAGTTCTTCTCAAAACTCTCCCTTTAATACCTTTGCCTCAAATCTTGCAATATAACTTATAATTATGAAGTTTGGGCAATCTCGCTTTACCACAGCTTCTTTTCCAACATTGGTATGGTGTACTTACCCTTGACTTCCTTATTCCAGTGATCACTTCGTTAGCTGTCATTCCTTCTTGGCTTTCCGGTGTGTCCATTCCCATCTGCGGGGCATAACCTTACGCTGATGATTCATATAATTCTATAATACATACCCTTATGCTCAATATGGTTAGTGACCCGTGATATACTTTCAAATTTTTGGTGATGCTGCTGCCTTTCTATCTACACCCACATCGTTCTTCCTCTCTTTAGAGATTGCCACACCGCTTATCGTTGCTCCCTTAGTTAAGATTCTCATATTTTTCCTTTAATATCAAGATTTTCTTCCGTTGTAACCCAAGGTGTCCTTTGTACTCATCGTCCATTTCGTCATTCTTTTTGTAGTTAGCTTGCAGAGCGCTCTTACTCCCTTTAATACTCTTTAGGATGCGTCGCTGCCTATTTAGGTGCGGCATAAATTTCCCTGGTCTAGAAATATCATATCTCACGTCCGCATGGAGTATTCTCTTGATCCATTTTAATTCCTTTTCATACCTACTTTGTGGTATGCTTATCTTTAATTCATTTCTTCTCCCTCTTAATGCATTCTTGATATGCCACTACATCCCCAAAATTTATCTTCTTTAAGCTAACATCTTTCTTTCCTTGGAATTTTGACAATGCTATACCTCGTTTCAGGACTAGATCTCTTTCTTCCCCCTTATAAGGGTGTTCTTATACAATAGTAACTCCCGAATATCGAGTCATTAGCCAACCTTAACGATCCTCCAACTCCTTTGGTCTCTCATAATACCAGAATTCTCTCATCATATAGCTTGACTTATTTTCCTTTCTGCTAATCGAGGGCTTTTCATTTGAACGAAGTGCTTATGCATTACAGATCCATTCTCGCTGCCTTCTTTAAGGCCCTTCTACTTCTACCTTTTATGACTGAACAATTCCCGAATCAACGGGTTAATGGGGACATTGGAATCCATCAAAACATTTCACAGAACATTTGGTCACATTTTGCTCTTTTTATCCTTTGTCTTCCTCCACAACTATTATCACTGAAATTCTTCTTACTCTGAGTTTCCGATTTCACTCTACGTCTATAATATATCATTGCTACACTCTTCCCCTTCCACTATCAATCCTTTTATTCACTTAGGTCACTTGTCCGAAATTTTCCTTGACTACTTATTTGCGTCCTACCTATGTGTTGTAGTTCTTCCAGTGTTCTACCATTTCTTGTTCGTGTCATGAAATCCTTGCAAATATGCCCTTTTCTTTCTTCTCCTTCCTGCCGCCAAGGCTAGTCCACACTCATGAATATTTCCCATACATCCTTCTATTTCCTTTATAATTAAATCTTGGTATTTCTTATCCTCATCCCATGTCATTGATGTACTACCTCCCGGTTAGCTTTGTTCGTTCATTATCCTCTCACTTGTCCTTGGTGATTGCTCAATTTTCCTTTTCTTCCCTTCTTCTTCTCTCCTCTCCTTTTGACTAGCCCATTAGTGTACCTTTCCTGCTTTCCTCCTCAAACCTTCCTTGAGTTCCTTCCTCCTCGACCTCCCTCCTCCACTTGTTATTTTATAGTATTGACCCTGAAGTTCGTGAAATATTCCTTTAAACGTGTAAATCCGTTCTATTCTTAAATCATCTTTAGGAAAGCTTCTCCGTTTCCGAGGCAACCATGTCAGTATAACTACACATTTATCCCTTTATATACCTCTCGAGAGCTGAAAATCTCTTAGTATCGTTGCAAGGCCTGATCATTTTCTCTCTTACTTCACATCCCTATTTGTGATTACTATCCTTTAGTCCCACTTATCGAAGTCTGTTTTCTAACCCCACACTTTCATCTTTTGTTTCACACTACCATACTTTATCCCTTTCGCATGCCTACCTTCGAATTTTATCCAAATAGTCCCTTGCCTTACCCGTCGTCCCTCTTGGAAGCTTCACTCACCCTCGTTTCTTACACCCTTTTTTTTTTCCTTTTCTCAAGACATTCTAATCTCTTTACTTTCTATATATATTCACTTTCTTCCTTTCCCTGATAATATCGCATTAAGGCTTTCCAACTCTAACCTGTAGTGAAAGTAACATCAACTTACCTTGTAACATTTGTCACTTGAACTTCACTACCCTGTTCGATTGATGCCTTCAGTATATAGCAACGTCGGTTGCTGGGACACACATATCGGTTGGCGCAGCCACATATGGGATGTCATACACATACATATATATATATATATATATATATATATATATATATATATATATATGTTTACTAATGCCTCGCTTATAAAGTACTTCCCAATATTATTCGAACTCATCCTAATTCTAGAGCTGTGATGCACTTTCTTTCTCTTTGCCGGTCTAGTCCACCTCATCCTTCGCGATCTTTCGGGGTTTCCAACCACTCAGCATACTCCAATTTCCCTTAGGCTACTCTAGCTTCTCATCTGTCTCTTATGTCTGAATTTGTAGGACTCTTAATATACTTCCCAGAGGGTCACCCATCCTAGTATTTCTCTCACCCCAGCATGCTTAACCTTGGAGTGCTAATGGGATCTGGTGCATTAGTGCTGGTACGATCACATCCACCCTACTGCGTGACCTTTATCGCATGAGCTAGAATCAGTTGAAGTTCTAACGGGCCCCAATAAATTCTCGTAATGCATCTCCCTCCGGATTAAAAGGATCTCTTACTCTTCCGACTAAGCAAATGCTATTTTGGCCTTTGAAATCCTCAATAATCACCTTCAATCTACATGTATGAATACTTTTCATCCTAGCTTTCAAGATTCCCAATGCTGGCGACAACACCTTAATCGCAGTTACTTATAAATACTTAAGTCACTGATCCCCTTTAGGATTTCCACTCATCACTATTCAGTATTACCCTGAAGTAATTACATACGCACATAGGGAATTCCAATAAGAACTCGTATACCTGTAGCCGATCGGTCCTTAGCCTGATCTAGTGGGCTATAGAGTGAAGTATGCTCTTCGTCCTTGTCTTCCCACCGTCTACTAGTCTGGCCTAACATAATGCTGCAACGTAGGGAAAATCTAGATGTGCCAAACTCTGTACTTCCTCAATTACGTCTTCATCCACAGGAGTCTCGTGAACCCTTAAACGGGTCTTTGTTATATGATTTCTCAGTCGGGTCTCCTCCTACTGGAGCCACATCCTCTGATGGGTCCGTCTCAATGGAATAGCTGATGCTCTTTCATATACCTCTTGACATCCTCGATCCTGAGTTGACGAGTGATACAAGTCTCATGTCCCCTTTCGGAGCCTCACCTACACTCCCATTAATTGAACTTATCCTCTTCTCCAATAAAATTCTGCAATTTAACAAAAATCGTACCAAGAACGAGCTTTCCTATCATTGACTCTACTGCACGATCTATGTTCAGAAAGAAAGATGACATCCTAAATGTCCTGTAGCTTCCTGGTTATAGATGTGGTGCACCACACACCGATAAACAAGACTCTACTAGACACGGTCTGTAGACACTCTGAGGATGAACTGCTCTGATACAACTTTTGTCACGGCCCAAACCGATGGGCCATAACTAGTGCCCAAACTGGCCATCCATATACGAACCTGCTGAATATAATTAGACCGAAACTGAAAATAATATGGCAATATGTAAAAGCACACTGTATACTCATCATGTCATAGATCAAAAAGAACCTGTCTCTTGAGAAGCCACAGCTAACCAAAACATAGCAAAATATGCAGGCCGATAAGGCTGCCACTATACACGGGAATATCCAAAACAAACTACGTATCGCATAGGGCCGACCAAACCGTATATACACAACCACATATGTCTACGTACCTCACGAGTATAACAAGGCCTATGTCAAAGGATCTGTACCAAAAGGACTCAAGCTCCGGAACAATGGAGCTCTCTAAGCAACCGAGAAGTGTGAATCCTAAGCCGAGGAGGATCACCAAATTGAGTCCGTACAATGGCATGAAACGCAGCCCTCGAAGAAAGGGGGTCAGTACGAAAAATGTACTGAGTATGTAAAGCATGGAATATAATAAAGAAGATCATGGCTGAGTAAGAGATGACAGGACAAGTATGATAATCAAGATACCAATGCATATGTGCCTTATAAGATAAGAGTCATGCATATATAATATAACGTACTCGGCCCTCTAGTGAGGGACTCGGTGAAATAAGCATATATATACCGTACCCGGCCCTCTAGTGAGGGACTCGGTGAAATAATCATATATATACCCTACCCCGCCCTCTAGTGAGGGACTCGGTGAATAATACAATGAAACTGTGCACGAATACGTACCCGGCCCGGGACTCGGTGAATGATATATTAACGGTATGCACGAGTAGAATATCATGAGCAACCATATGCAAACTAAATCATCATCTGAGACTCAATAGAATAATTAGAATGAACCAACACTTGAGAATCAAAGACAACTATCATGTCAAGTACCACTGAGAATTAGAGTTCATTGGAGTCATGTATGTTCGTCGTTCGCTCACTTTATGTAGTTCATGCCAAAAAGAAATAAGGGGTAACTTTACATACCTGCTCACTCTCCAATTATCTACACCTATTCATCTGAGCTCGTGAGTCTACATTTAAAAGGATTCACACTATCATTAGACTCATCATAGCATACTTGTGTTAAGCTTTCAAGTAAAACTGTTCAACATCCAGCCGAAAATCGGGCAGCATCTCCCCTGCTTACATGCCTAGCCCGAAACCTCAACTCAATAATCAACAACAACAACAAAAACACCAACATCAATAACATCATTTTCAACACCAATATATACCATAAAACAGCCCACACACTGTTTTTCAACTTCCATAACTAACCAACTTACTACACAATTATTTAACGACTTTATCTTCGTAAATAAGCCTTAAGTAATACCAAAAGAGAAAGATTCATACCTTTTTTTCTTGTTAAGACAGCAATATCCTCAATATCCATGCTAAAATCCACCGTAAAACAATACTAGAATCATCACCATGCGTTACCCGGACCTAAACTACTACTCCGCTACTTAAAAATTGCTCGCTTTTTGTTTCCATCACTCTCTCTCTTCAATTTCTGAATTTTTCTAGCAAAATATGATGGAAAAAGGGGGTTATTACCCTTTATATAGGGGTCAAATTCGGGTCGGGTTCACTGTAGCATTTTTACTGTAGCAGTACTGTAGCAAGTCGGTTACTATAGCGGTAGTGTAGCACGCGTTTCTGCTCTGTCAGCCGAACTTGTAACGTCCATAATTCTCTACTCCGATGTCCTATCGATAAGCGGTTTGTTGCGTTGGAAACTAGACTCGACGAACTTCATTTTAGGCTTTTGTTTCACTTCAAAACACTTCATATGAGAATAGATATTCGTCCCCTAATTTAGACAAAAAATTTCACACAAAACTTCACCCATCCTTTCTACAAAGTCGTACTACTTCATTTCTTCCACTCATTTTCTTGTAAAACCTTCCGGTACACCTTATACACATCCTTTACTCATTAAATATACTTAATAATGCCTGTTCCTTCCTTACATTCCAGAGTGGTTTTACTTAACCATAAATCAACGTACTTATGTTTAAAATTTGACAAGTGCTTGTTCGAAGATACGGGGTGTAACAATAAGAGCTCAAATGAAAGTTGTACTCTATCGGAGTGACGTAAGGTAGGTAACCTCCGATTGCGTTATGGAACAATCATCGTCACTAGGCCTCGCCTTGAAAGAACTAATACCATGAGGTGAGGCAACAACAAGAAATAACATCACTGAAATTATAAACATAGGATTATCAATTTTATGAAAGCATCATTATCATATAATATATCTCATCTTTGTTTCATAGGGAGCTCTTAAGGATCTTTAACTTCCATTGCTAAGGATGTAAGAAGGTCATAGGAATATAGAAAAGAAATCATAATATAGAAATCATGCCTTTGAAAGAAGGGGACTAGCCTCACATACCTTTATATCTCTTTAACTCTATTGCCTAATTGATTGCCTTTCAAGCTCACGATTCTACCTTCAAGAGAATTTGTACTAAGATTAGAGAATTGGAAACATACTTAAACTTAAGCTAAAGCAACTAAGAGTTAGTGACAATTTGGAGATATTTCCTTTGTTTCGACAACTTCTTCCATAAGATAAGGCAACTCCCCAAACATCTTTATCCATCATAATCAATAGATTATTCAGGTTAAACATTACTTATTTCTCAAATCCACCTTCAACTCATCCATAGCCATAACGATAAAGCAACACCCTATTCACTCTCATGTAATTACTACTTTAACATTATTTGTATTATTCTCCACAAGATTATACTCGTGACATGTCAAGAACTAGGATTCAAATCAAGCCATTATTCAAGAATATTACTATTTCCCTATTTGCACTCCATACTCTTCTTCTTTCCACAATCCAAGTCTTTCAATCACTCAATATCCTTAATAACATGAATTGAACACAAAAATCACCTTTGAGGATGTAGAAATAGACATTGGATGACCATACTTCACTTGGAGAAAAACCCCACTTCAATACAAAGGACTTCTTGATTTTCGCAAACCCTAGAGGGTATCCTTGCACTTGATTCTTCTAGTTTTGGTATTTGATCTTTGATTTACCTAGGATTTATGCTAGAGAAGTGTAGAGAATGTTCAAGAGCCTTCAATACTTGGAGAGAAAATGAAATATGAAAATTAAGAACATGGCTCATCTATTTATAGCTGGAACCAGAAAATTCCAGAGAGGCGGTTTGACAAGCGGGTCGATGACCCATTGACGTGTCGACGGTCCATCGACTGGCTCCATCAACCCACGCCTACAAATGCCTGATCGCAGAAACGCAGGGACGGTACACATCGACGATCCGTCGACATGTCGACGGCCCGTCGATTGTGACTGGTGCCTGCAGACTGTTCCTGATTTAGTTCAGATTTCGTCGATTCGATCTGCTTGACTTATAGTCCTGTAAATTACTAGGAATACCTGTTGGTACATTTGTACACAGGGTAAGACACTCTTTGCCTCAAATTTCTCCAACGAGCTCTCCTCTCTTGTTATGTCCCGTATCTTTGCGTAGGGACATTACAAAGCTAAGTGCGACAAGTTAAAGACGAAGCGGTTTTGTGGTTCCCAGAAGTTTTCATCTCCCGATTTCGTTTCTATGCACAAGCTCACTTATGGATTTCGTTTGGTATAAGAACATTATTGGAAAATAAGGATTAGTTGGCCAAGAGTGGATGACTAAGTGAGATTAAGAACTTAATTACACCATTAGTGGGCCTAAGTGGCCGTGTGGGTCCCACTTGTGGAATGGCAAATTCTTATTGGCTAAAAACTTAAGTGGGACACTTGTCCAGCCCTTGCAACTCATATTTAAGGTAATAATCTGATTCATTGTCAACTAAACAAGTCATTTGCATCTTCACAAAGTTGAGAGAAGTTAAGAACATAGAGAGAGAAAGGGAAACTCTCGCCTGAGCTAGCCGAGAGTGAGGTCCAAACTTCTTCAAAAATTTCAGTTTTTCCTAAGTAATCCAACTCTATTGAAGGTATATTAACGTGTAGCATCCATTGATATAGCAAGAACAAGTGTTAAAATCCAAGAAGTGAAGGTGGAGGCTAGCCGATTGAAGTATAGTTACAAGGTAAGAATGATCATTGTTCTTGTGTTGTATGAAGATTTGAATGTATAATTCATGCATGTTGTTGTTGGGTTGTTGTTGTGGTTGAACTCAAGGGTGAGCCGTGAGCTTGGTGAATCCATGGTTTGTTCCATTTTGCATGCATTGTTGGTAAATAAATGTATGCCACTATGTAATGGAACTAAGATTGTAGAATTGGTTTATGATGTGCATGTTAGAATTGGGCTGTTTTCTTAGAGTTAAATGAGCCATGTGTTGTAGATTTGAATGGAATTATGTTTGGTCTTCTTGTGCATATATATTGGATATGGATTGAAGGTGTTGTAATGTGAATAAATGAGTGAAAATCAAGAAGTTGTAAGAATGGCATTGAAGCTAAAGGGACCGCTTTTAGGGGATTTTATGGACTGTTTTGTGCCAAGTTTTGATTATTGTTGTTGTGCACATCGTGGTACATTGTATGCATGTTGAATAGGTGAATTAAGGTGATAATGAAACAAATCATGTTGAGATAAAGCACCAAACCGTGGACTGTTTTAAGATTAGAAGTGAAGTAATGTTGTTGAATGATTGAATGTTATTATGAACATGTAGTAAAGGTGAAATGGGTATTGTTGTGTGGGCTGTTTGGCCGTGAGTTGGGACTGAATTGTATGATATACAAGCTGTCCAAAGTTCCCTAAGTCATGTTAAACAAGTTTGGAAAGATATAAGAAAGGAATGACTAGCAATGTTAGCTTGTAGCACTAGTTGGTTCGAATGCGAACGAAACGTCATCTAAATGTTTGAAAGGGATTGTGAGTGTTAGAGTGCGTATTAAAATCCTTTGTAGACTAACTGTAGCTCTTGATATCTTGATATAGGATAAGTGTTGTTGGGCAGCAAGTACAAGTTATTATACGACTAAACGCTAAAGGTACGCAAAGCCTATTCCTTCCTTCTTTTGGCATGTCCTAGACGTAAGTAAGATATAATCTGAGCCTCGGGGTGACTCCACTCTCTAACTCCTAGTATGATATGTGATTGTTATTCGTCCGTAATGTTGAAAATGTTGGTATAGTTGAAATATGATCTCGTTATTTATTACATGATGGACTAATATGTAATGTACAAGAGTTCTTATTTTCAAAAGGAATTGCATAAGTATGCTTGGTTTTTATATAATGTAACATGCTAATGTCCAAGAATTGATTTAGTTACTATTCATTGAGTCTCAAAATGTTTTACATATATATGTGGTTGCTTATTACTCTGCTCGTGCTTACCGCTATGTCCTTCACCGAGTCCCGGCCGTGGTACGTTCTCGTGCGCCGATCTATTATACTATTCACCGAGTCCCTCACTAGAGGGCGGGACACGTTATATATATATATATGATGATGATGATGATGTGATGATATGATGATTTGGAGATGGAGGCAGGAGGGCATATATTCCTTATTACCGAGTCCCTTACTAAAGGGCCGGGACACGAATATGTTTACGTTTATGATGTTATGATTATAAATACCGAGTCCCTTATTAAAGGGCCGGGACACGTTATATATGTTATATACAGAATGATTATGCAGTTTTGATTATAAAGCATTATATTGACATTGATATGAGAACGATACAAATGGAATATGTTCAAAGGCAAGTTTTATGAAACTCTGTGGTTGCATTGAGTCCTATACACCTTGTCTCATATATGACTCTATTCACTATGTTTCACGCTTTACATACTCGGTACATATTTCGTACCGACCCCTTTCTTCGGTCAAGTGCTTTCATGCCCGCAGTACGTACACACGCTTCGAGATCCGCCTGCACCTAGGATATCTACTCGGCTATTCCATAGTGCTCCTTTGTTCCGGGCATAGTTTTGTGGTATAACCTTTTATATATACATATGTTATCGTTCAGGGTACGGCGGGGCCCTGTCCCGTCATATGATGTCGTTGTCACTCTTAGAGGTCTGTGGTCACAAGTGTGGGTCTATGTATGGTTGTTGTTTTGTTATATGGTTATGACTTGTGTCTGGGGCGTACCCATTTGTAGTGGCAGCCTTGTCGGCTTGCGTAGCTATTTATGTTTATCATGGCAAATTGTGTATGAAGGTAGCCTTCTCGGCTTATGTTTTGTTGGGACGTTCCCTATATATATATATATATGTACCGTTGCCGCTTTGGTGCGATATTAACCGTTATAGGTCGTAACTCTTCGAGGTAGACACTTCAACTTGCATATGTTTTACCCTTATATTTATAACAGCTCGTTCATGCTAGTAGTGTATGACTATAGATAGCAAGTGTATACGAGTGTCCAGCTCGGACACTAGTCATGGCCTACGGGGTTGGGTCTTGACATCTCTCTCCTCAAGTGTCTTGGGAATCTTAATTAGAATGATTAAGTATCCCTTCTTACTTGTAGGGACACCATAACTTGCGTTAGTCTGTCTACCATGCAACAACTCGAGATTCCGAGGTGTCACAGAACCACCCAATTGGTGATCTGCACTTGCGCCTATATAAAGCCTCATACAGGGCCATTTGGATGCTGGAATGATAACTATTGTTATAAGCAAACTCAATAAGCGGTAAGTGATCATCCCAACTACCTCTAAAATCCAACACATACGCCCATAGCATATCCTCGAGAGTCTAGATGGTACGCTCAGCTTGTCCATCAGTTTGTGGACGAAATACTGTACTAAGACTCACCTGAGTCCCCAAACCTTCTTAAAACGATTTCCAGAAATTGGCTGTAAACTGTGTCCCTCTATCGAAAATAATAGATACTGGCACACCATGAAGTCGTACTATCTCTTTGACATAAAGCTTTGCATAATCTTCAGCTGCGTATGTAGTTCTGACGGGTAGGAAATGAGCTGACTTCGTAAGTCTATCCATAATTACCCATATAGAATCATACTTACGTTGAGTACGAGGCAAGCCTGTGGTGAAGTCCATATTAATCACTTCTCATTTCCAAGTCGGAATTTCCATAGCTTGCAATAACCCGCCGAGCTTTTGATGCTCAATCTTCACTTGCTGGCAGTTAGGACATTGAGCCACGAATTCTGCGATGTCTCTCTTCATTCCATTCCACCAATATATAGATTTAAGATCGTGGTACATTTTCGTTGCACCGGGATGAACAGAATAACGGGAACAATGGGCTTCTTTCAAAATCTGATGACGTAATCCTGCAACATCGGGAATACACAACCAGCCTCGACATCGGAGAACTCCTTCTTAGAAATCTCAAAGGATCACTTTTTCTTCTGAGGAAGTTTATTTCGGTACTGAACTAGTGTGGGATCCTCATACTGGCGCTCTTTCACCTCAAGTACTAGTGACGAAATAGCTGAATTCTGAATGGTAGCTCCCATATTACCTTTCAAGTTTTAAATAAGAGGACCCCAAGTTCATATTTCATTTCTCATTTTCTCTCCACACCTCAAGAAGTCTCTAGAACTCTCTCCACACTTCATCCACAAGAATCCAAGGGAAATTCAAGATCAACTTCATCAAACCAAGAGAATCAAGTGTAAGGAAGCTATTGAAGGTTGTTTCAAGTCAAGAAATCTCTTAGATTGAAGCTAGGGTTTTTCCTCAAGTGAAGTATTTTCATCCAAACTTACTCCTACACAATCAACGTAAGTTTTATGATTCTTCCATGCTATTTAGACTAGTGAGGGGTTGAAAGACTTGGATTATGGAAGAAAATAGAAAATGGGTTACAAGTATGAGAATAGTGTCATTTTTTAGTAGTAGCTTAATATGAATCATGATTTTTGATATGTTGTGATTCTAATTATGTTATAAATGATATTAAGAACATGAAAGAACATTATATAAGGATGAATGTAATGTCGTATTATGACCATGGCTATGAATGATTTGAAATAGAATTGGGAAACTTGAATAATGTGGGGTGAAGGAAGATTGTTGGGAATGATATGATGAATGTTATTATTGATGATTGGGAGTTGTTATATGATATGGAGAAATTTTTATAAACAAAGGAGATACTGTCCAATTTTCTCTAGCTTTAGTTCAAGCATACTTATGTTATCGATTATCTAATATTAGTATGAACTCTCTTGAAGGTAGAAATGTGAATATTGAAGGGGGACGTTCAAGCGATAGAGTAGCTAAACGAAAAGGTATGTGAGGCTAGTCCCTTCTTTCTAAGGCATGATTCTTATGACATGATTTTCCCTATCTCTTCACGACTTTCTTACATTCTAAAAACTATGAGTTAATATTGATAAAGAGCTTCATATGAGATAAGATAAGAAATACGTTATGAGTACGATAATGATGAGGATGAGCCTAAGTTTAAAGATCCTAAAGTTCATGATATGATGTTTCCATAGCTAATGATCCTTATATGACCCCTTCGATATGGCTTATTGTTGTTACACTCACTTTATCATGATAATTCCTTCAAGGTGAGGCAGAATGCTTATGAACACTCCATAATGGGATCGGGGGTTCACGACCTTACGTCACCCCGACAGATTTACAGTTTGTTTTGAGTTTCTATGCATGATTCATGATAATTATATGATGATGCTATTACACCGCGCTTATATGGCCGGCGTACACCGCCCCCCCCCCCCCTGCGGGCGCGTATACACCATGTCTAGATGGCATGGGCAGACACCACTAGTAGGCGGCATGAGATATTTACCCCGGATGGGGAAGGCCTGGACGTGGGCTAATGACGATCACACCGTACCTATATGGTCGGGAAGCTTATACATATATGCATACATTATATGATGATATTTATGAAGTAAGTCAGCATGCATTATTTCATTCTTAAGTTAAAGGTTGCTCTCCACTCGATGTCTCCTTATTTCATTGATATGTCACTATTGTTTATGCCTTACATACTCAGTACCATGTTCGTACTGAAGTCCTTTCTTTTTGGACGCTATGTTCATGCCCACAGGTAGACAGGGAGGTGATCCAGATTCATAGGAGCTATCAGCAAATTTGTAGGAGCACTCCATTACTCCGGAGGTGCAATTTTGAGATATTATTTTGTGTACATGTTTAGGCAAGACGGGGTCCTATCCCGTCCTTATATCTAGTACTCTAGTAGAGGCTCGTAGATACGTATGTGTGGGTAGTATGGTATCATGAATCCGTCATTGTACATTTGTATATCATTTTTGTAGCCATGAGAGCTTATATATATATATATATATGTAGGCATGTGTTGCCCTTGAGATCATGTATGTTAAGGTTAGTTATGATGACTAGCAGGATGAGTGGTGCTCGGTCGTCAGCTCCGGGTACCCGTCATGGCCCCCTAGTCGGGTCGGGACAAAAGTGGTATCAAAGCAGTTCAGTCCTAGGGTGTGTCTACGAGTCGTGTCTAGAAGAGTCTCGTTTATGGGTGTGAAGCGCCCCACACTTATAAACAAGAGGCTGTGGGGCATTTAGGAAAAATGACCATTCTTTTTCTTATTAGATCGTGCCATAGAGCCATGTTAAAAGATTTTCTCCTCCCTAATGGTGTGTTATGATTTCAGCTATGCCGGTAAAGAGAAAACTACGATACCGCCTGTATGGTAAGGCTACGACAGAAAGGCGGATAGAAAGGGAGCCACCAACTAATGTAGAAGAAGGTGAATCACAAAATGAGGCTCCATCTAGTAGCCCTGCCACTCCGCCTGTTCTAGAAGAACAAGAGGGGGCTTCAGCTCCAGCTCCTATGCCTCCATTCCCTTCACCGGCTGCTTCGGGTCAATAAATTACCGAAGCTATCCAGCTATTGACACATTTAGTTGCCACTCAGGCACAACGGCAGAGCACAGGTTCAGGTGACAGGGCGACTAGTACTCGAGCCCGGGATTTTATGAGTTTAAACCCTCTAGAGTTTTTTAGGTCAAAGTCGGATGAGGACCCGCAAGGTTTTATTGATGAGATGTTGAGAACGTTAGAAATTATCCATGCCTCCGAAACTGAATATGTAGAGTTGGCATCTTATAGACTCCGGGATGTAGCGGTCCTATAGTATAATAATTGGGTATCTTCAAGAAAGGAAAATGCACCTCCCCCGGTTTGGCAAGAATTTGTAGATGCCTTCATCCGCCACTATTTGCCACCCGAGGTTCGTCGGGCCAGAGCGGATAAATTCTTAAATTTGAAGCAAGAAAATATGAGTGCCCGGGAGTATAGCCTTCACTTTAATTCATTGGCTAGATATGCTCCGACAATGGTGGCCGATATGGGAGATAGAGTGCATAGGTTTGTGAGTGGCCTAGGGCCACATTTGTTTAAAGAGTGCTTGACAGCTTCATTGCAAGAGGGGATGGATATTTCCTGTATTCAGGTTCATGCCCAGAACTTAGAAGAGCAGCAACATCCACAAAGGGGTGGGCACGATATTGATAGAGGGCAGAGTAAAAGGGCCAGATCTGTAGATGCCGGTAGCGACTATAGAGGGGGATTGAGACAGTCACATTCTAGATATTCAGGCCAGTCGGCGACTAGTGTACCTCCCGTGTTCGCGGCAGAGATTTGACGCTGCCCATTCATTCAGACCGGTCGAGTTCGAGGGTTTCAGGTTCTCAGTTTGGGGATGATCCTAGCTAGTGGAGACCACCACTACCACGATGTAGCCAGTGCGATAAGTTACATTCTGGTCAATGTCGCTGAGGTTCAGATGCTTGTTATGCCTGTGGCCAGGTTGGACATATGATGCGAGATTGGCTATCAATGAGTGGTAGAGTTGGGGTTCAGCCCACAGGATCAGTGGCTAGTTCTTCTTTTGTGTGCCCGATAGGGCAGACTCCCTAGATTCCAACAGGACGAGGTAGAGGCAGAGGGGGAGCATCCAGTTCAGGTAGTACCTAGCCCTGTATCTATGCTTTAGCCGGACGACAAGATCTTGAGTCCTCCCCGGATGTGGTTACAGGTATATTGACTATATTCTCTCATGATGTTTATGCGTTGATAGATTCGGGTTTTACGTTATCTTATATT